>NW_026645707.1:0-123316 GCF_949987535.1 Balaenoptera acutorostrata | reverse complement strand
AGGAATATTATTTGGGGGTCCAGCCATGGAGAATAGTTTAGACACTAGGATAAGATAAGGAACACACCCATTCTCAAGAAATCACATTAGGATTCTCTTTTTAACCTGTTCCTTAAAACACTAGTGCTTAGGAAATCTATTGGAGGCAGAAGCAGTCAAGGGTAGCTTAGGGTTAGGGTTAGGGTTAGGGTTAGGGTTAGGGTACGGCTTAGGGTACGGGTTCGGGAAGGGGTTCGGGTACGGCGTAGGGTATGGGCTAGGGTTAGGGTTATGGGTTAGTGTTAGGGTTAGGGCTCGGTTTAGGGTACGGGTTAGGATTAGGGTACGCGTTAGGGTTAGGGTAGGGGTTAGGGTTTAGGGTACGCGTTAGGGTTAGGGTAGTTATTAAACCTATCCCACTCTCTAGATACCCCTTAGCACGTAAAGGGAATATTATTTGGGTGTCCAGCCATGGAGAAGAGTTTAGACACTAGGATAAGATAAGGAACACACCCATTCTCAAAAAATCACATTAGAATTCTCTTTTTAACCTGTTCCTTAAAACACTAGTGCTTAGGAAATCTATTGGAGGCAGAAGTAGTCAAGGGTAGCTTAGGGTTAGGGTTAGGGTTAGGGTTAGGGTTAGGGTATGGCTTAGGGTACAGGTTCGGGGAGGGGTTCGGGTACGGCGTAGGGTATGGGCTAGGGTTAGGGTTAGGGTTAGTGTTAGGGTTAGGGCTCGGTTTAGGGTACGGGTTAGGATTAGGGTACGCGTTAGGGTTAGGGTAGGGGTTAGGGTTAGGGTACGCGTTAGGGTTAGGGTAGTTATTAAACCTATCCCACTCTCTAGATACCCCTTAGCACGTAAAGGAATATTATTTGGGGGTCCAGCCATGGAGAAGAGTTTAGACACTAGGATAAGATAAGGAACACACCCATTCTCAAGAAATCACATTACGATTCTCTTTTTAACCTGTATCTTAAAACACTAGTGCTTAGGAAATCTATTGGAGGCAGAAGCAGTCAAGGGTAGCTTAGGGTTAGGGTTAGGGTTAGGGTTAGGGTACGGCTTACGGTACGGGTTCGGGGAGGGGTTCGGGTACGGCGTAGGGTATGGGCTATGGTTATGGTTAGGGTTAGTGTTAGGGTTAGGGCTCGGTTTAGGGTACGGGTTAGGATTAGGTTATGCGTTAGGGTTATGGTTAGGATACGCGTTAGGTTTAGGGTAGTTATTAAACCTATCCCACTCTCTAGATACCCCTTAGCACGTAAAGGAATATTATTTGGGGGTCCAGCCATGGAGAAGAGTTTAGACACTAGGATAAGATAAGGAACACACCCATTCTCAAGAAGTCACATTAGGATTCTCTTTTTAACCTGTTCCTTAAAACACTAGTGCTTAGGAAATCTATTGGAGGCAGAAGCAGTCAAGGGTAGCTTAGGGTTAGGGTTAGGGTTAGGGTGAGGGTTAGGGTACGGCTTAGGGTACAGGTTCGGGGAGGGGTTCGGGTACGGCGTAGGGTATGGGCTAGGGTTAGTGTTAGGGTTAGTTTTAGGGTTAGGGCTCGGTTTAGGGTACGGGTTAGTATTAGGGTACGAGTTAGGGTTAGGGTAGGAATTAGGGTTAGGGTACGCGTTAGGTTTAGGGTAGTTATTAAACCTATCCCACTCTCTAGATACCCCTTAGCACGTAAAGGAATATTATTTGGGGGTCCAGCCATGGAGAAGAGTTTAGACACTAGGATAAGATAAGGAACACACCCATTCTCAAGAAATCACATTAGGATTCTCTTTTTAACCTGTTCCTTAAAACACTAGTGCTTAGGAAATCTATTGGAGGCAGAAGCAGTCAAGGGTAGCTTAGGGTTAGGGTTAGGGTTAGGGTTAGGGTTCGGGTATGGCTTAGGGTACGGGTTCGGGGAGGGGTTCGGGTACGGCATAGGGTATGGGCTAGGGTACGGTTTAGGGTTAGTGTTAGGGTTAGGGCTCGGTTTAGGGTACGGGTTAGGATTAGGATACGAGTTAGGGTTAGGGTAGGGGTTAGGGTTAGGGTACGCGTTAGGGTTAGGGTAGTTATTAAACCTATCCCACTCTCTAGATACCCCTTAGCACGTAAAGGAATATTATTTGGGGGTCCAGCCATGGAGAAGAGTTTAGACACTAGGATAAGATAAGGAACACACCCATTCTCAAGAAATCACATTAGGATTCTCTTTTTAACCTGTTCCTTAAAACACTAGTGCTTAGGAAATCTATTGGAGGCAGAAGCAGTCAAGGGTAGCTTAGGGTTAGGGTTAGGATTAGGGTTAGGGTTAGGGTACGGCTTAGGGTACGGGTTCGGGGAGGGGTTCGGGTACGGCGTAGGGTATGGGCTATGGGTATGGTTAGGGTTAGTGTTAGGTTTAGGGCTCGGTTTAGGGTACGGGTTAGGATTAGGGTACGCGTTAGGGTTAGGGTAGGCGTTAGGGTTAGTGTACGCGTTAGGGTTAGGGTAGTTATTAAAACTATCCCACTCTCTAGATACCCCTTAGCACGTAAAGGAATATTATTTGGGGGTCCAGCCATGGAGAAGAGTTTAGACACTGGGATAAGATAAGGAACACACCCATTCTCAAGAAATCACATTAGGATTCTCTTTTTAACCTGTTCCTTAAAACACTAGTGCTTAGGAAATCTATTGGAGGCAGAAGCAGTCAAGGGTAGCTTAGGGTTAGGGTTAGGGTTAGGGTTAAGGTTAGGGTATGGCTTAGGGTACGGGTTCGGGGAGGGGTTCGGGTACGGCGTAGGGTATGGGCTATGGTTATGGTTAGGGTTAGTGTTAGGGTTAGGGCTCGGTTTAGGGTACGGGTTAGGATTAGGGTATGCGTTAGGGTTATGGTTAGGATACGCGTTAGGTTTAGGGTAGTTATTAAACCTATCCCACTCTCTAGATACCCCTTAGCACGTAAAGGAATATTATTTGGGGGTCCAGCCATGGAGAAGAGTTTAGACACTAGGATAAGATAAGGAACACACCCATTCTCAAGAAGTCACATTAGGATTCTCTTTTTAACCTGTTCCTTAAAACACTAGTGCTTAGGAAATCTATTGGAGGCAGAAGCAGTCAAGGGTAGCTTAGGGTTAGGGTTAGGGTTAGGGTGAGGGTTAGGGTACGGCTTAGGGTACAGGTTCGGGGAGGGGTTCGGGTACGGCGTAGGGTATGGGCTAGGGTTAGTGTTAGGGTTAGTTTTAGGGTTAGGGCTCGGTTTAGGGTACGGGTTAGTATTAGGGTACGAGTTAGGGTTAGGGTAGGAATTAGGGTTAGGGTACGCGTTAGGTTTAGGGTAGTTATTAAACCTATCCCACTCTCTAGATACCCCTTAGCACGTAAAGGAATATTATTTGGGGGTCCAGCCATGGAGAAGAGTTTAGACACTAGGATAAGATAAGGAACACACCCATTCTCAAGAAATCACATTAGGATTCTCTTTTTAACCTGTTCCTTAAAACACTAGTGCTTCGGAAATCTATTGGAGGCAGAAGCAGTCAAGGGTAGCTTAGGGTTAGGGTTAGGGTTAGGGTTAGGGTTCGGGTATGGCTTAGGGTACGGGTTCGGGGAGGGGTTCGGGTACGGCGTAGGGTATGGGCTAGGGTACGGTTTAGGGTTAGTGTTAGGGTTAGGGCTCGGTTTAGGGTACGGGTTAGGATTAGGATACGAGTTAGGGTTAGGGTAGGGGTTAGGGTTAGGGTACGCGTTAGGGTTAGGGTAGTTATTAAACCTATCCCACTCTCTAGATACCCCTTAGCACGTAAAGGAATATTATTTGGGGGTCCAGCCATGGAGAAGAGTTTAGACACTAGGATAAGATAAGGAACACACCCATTCTCAAGAAATCACATTAGGATTCTCTTTTTAACCTGTTCCTTAAAACACTAGTGCTTAGGAAATCTATTGGAGGCAGAAGCAGTCAAGGGTAGCTTAGGGTTAGGGTTAGGATTAGGGTTAGGGTTAGGGTACGGCTTAGGGTACGGGTTCGGGGAGGGGTTCGGGTACGGCGTAGGGTATGGGCTATGGGTATGGTTAGGGTTAGTGTTAGGTTTAGGGCTCGGTTTAGGGTACGGGTTAGGATTAGGGTACGCGTTAGGGTTAGGGTAGGCGTTAGGGTTAGTGTACGCGTTAGGGTTAGGGTAGTTATTAAAACTATCCCACTCTCTAGATACCCCTTAGCACGTAAAGGAATATTATTTGGGGGTCCAGCCATGGAGAAGAGTTTAGACACTGGGATAAGATAAGGAACACACCCATTCTCAAGAAATCACATTAGGATTCTCTTTTTAACCTGTTCCTTAAAACACTAGTGCTTAGGAAATCTATTGGAGGCAGAAGCAGTCAAGGGTAGCTTAGGGTTAGGGTTAGGGTTAGGGTTAAGGTTAGGGTACGGCTTAGGGTACGGGTTCGGGGAGGGGTTCGGGTACGGCGTAGGGTATGGGCTAGGGTTAGGGTTAGGGTTAGTGTTAGGGTTAGGGCTCGGTTTAGGGTACGGGTTAGGATTAGGGTACGCATTAGTGTTAGGGTAGGGGTTAGGGTTAGGGTACGCGTTAGGGTTAGGGTTAGGGTTAGGGTTAGGGTTAGGGTTAGGGTTAGGGTTAGGGTTAGGGTATGGCTTAGGGTACGGGTTTGGGGAGGGATTCGGGTACGGCGTAGGGTATGGGCTAGGGTTAGGGTTAGGGTTAGTGTTAGGGTTAGGGCTCGGTTTAGGGTACGGGTTAGGATTAGGGTACGCGTTAGGGTTAGGGTAGGGGTTCGGGTTAGGGTACGCGTTAAGGTTAGGGTAGTTATTAAACCTATCCCACTCTCTAGATACCCCTTAGCACGTAAAGGAATATTATTTGGGGGTCCAGCCATGGAGAAGAGTTTAGACTCTAGGATAAGATAAGGAACACACCCATTCTCAAGAAATCACATTAGGATTCTCTTTTTAACCTGTTCCTTAAAACACTAGTGCTTAGGAAATCTATTGGAGGCAGAAGCAGTCAAGGGTAGCTTAGGGTTAGGGTTAGGGTTAGGGTTAGGGTTAGGGTTAGGGTATGGCTTAGGGTACGGGTTCGGGGAGGGGTTCGGGTACGGCGTAGGGTATGGGCTAGGGTTAGGGTTAGGGTTAGTGTTAGGGTTAGGGCTCGGTTTAGGGTACGGGTTAGGATTAGGGTACGCGTTAGGGTTAGGGTAGGGGTTAGGGTTAGGGTACGCGTTAGGGTTAGGGTAGTTATTAAACCTATCCCACTCTCTAGATACCCCTTAGCACGTAAAGGAATATTATTTGGGGGTCCAGCCATGGAGAAGAGTTTAGACACTAGGATAAGATAAGGAACACACCCATTCTCAAGAAATCACATTAGGATTCTCTTTTTAACCTGTTCCTTAAAACACTAGTGCTTAGGAAATCTATTGGAGGCAGAAGCAGTCAAGGGTAGCTTAGGGTTAGGGTTAGGGTTAGGGTTAGGGTACGGCTTACGGTACGGGTTCGGGGAGGGGTTCGGGTACGGCGTAGGCTATGGGCTAGGGTTAGGGTTAGGGTTAGTGTTAGGGTTAGTGCTCGGTTTAGGGTATGGGTTAGGATTAGGGTACGCATTAGGGTTAGGGTAGGGGTTAGGGTTACGGTACGCGTTAGGGTTAGGGCAGTTATTAAACCTATCCCACTCTCTAGATACCCCTTAGCACGTAAAGGAATATTATTTGGGGGTCCAGCCATGGAGAAGTGTTTAGACACTAGGAGAAGATAAGGAACACACCCATTCTCAAGAAATCACATTAGGATTCTCTTTTTAACCTGTTCCTTAAAACACTAGTGCTTAGGAAATCTATTGGAGGCAGAAGCAGTCAAGAGGAGCTTAGGGTTAGGGTTAGGGTTAGGGTTAGGGTTAGGGTACGGCTTAGGGTACGGGTTCGGGGAGGGGTTCGAGTACGGCGTAGGGTATGGGCTAGGGTTAGGGTTAGGGTTAGTGTTAGGGTTAGGGCTCGGTTTAGGGTACGGGTTAGGATTAGGGTACGCGTTAGGGTTAGGGTAGGGGTTAGGGTTAGGGTACGCTTTAGGGTTAGGGTAGTTATTAAAACTTTCCCACTCTCTAGATACCCCTTAGCACGTAAAGGAATATTATTTGGGTGTCCAGCCATGGAGAAGAGTTTAGACAGTAGGATAAGATAAGGAACACACCCATTCTCAAGAAATCACATTAGGATTCTCTTTTTAACCTGTTCCTTAAAACACTAGTGCTTAGGAAATCTATTGGAGGCAGAAGCAGTCAAGGGTAGCTTAGGGTTAGGGTTAGGGTTAGGGGTAGGGTACGGCTTAGGGTACGGGTTCGGGGAGGGGTTCGGGTACGGCGTAGGGTATGGGCTATGGTTAGGGTTAGGGTTAGTGTTAGGGTTAGGGCTCGGTTTAGGGTACGGGTTAGGATTAGGGTACGCGTTAGGGTTAGGGTTAGGGTACGCGTTAGGGTTAGGATAGTTATTAAACCTATCCCACTCTCTTGATACCCCTTAGCACGTAAAGGAATATTATTTGGGTGTCCAGCCATGGAGAAGAGTTTAGACACTAGGATAAGATAAGGAACACACCCATTCTCAAAAAATCACATTAGAATTCTCTTTTTAACCTGTTCCTTAAAACACTAGTGCTTAGGAAATCTATTGGAGGCAGAAGTAGTCAAGGGTAGCTTAGGGTTAGGGTTAGGGTTAGGGTTAGGTTTAGGGTATGTCTTAGGGTACAGGTTCGGGGAGGGGTTCGGGTACAGCGTAGGGTATGGGCTAGGGTTAGTGTTAGGGTTAGTGTTAGGGTTAGGGCTCGGTTTAGGGTACTGGTTAGGATTAGGGTACGAGTTAGGGTTAGGGTAGGGGTTAGGGTTAGGGTACACGTTAGGGTTAGGGTAGTTATTAAACCTATCCCACTTTCTAGATACCCCTTAGCACGAAAAGGAATATTATTTGGGGGTCCAGCCATGGAGAAGAGTTTAGACACTAGGATAAGATAAGGAATACACCCATTCTCAAGAAATCACATTAGGATTCTCTTTTTAACCTGTTCCTTAAAACACTAGTGCTTAGGAAATCTATTGGAGGCAGAAGCAGTAAAGGGTAGCTTAGGGATAGTTTTAGGGTTAGGGTTAGGGTTAGGGTACGGCTTAGGGTACGTGTTCGGGGAGGGTTTCGGGTACGGCGTAGGGTATGGGCTAGGGTACGGGTTGGGTTAGTGTTAGGGTTAGGGCTCGGTTTAGGGTACGGGTTAGGATTAGGGTACGCATTAGGGTTAGGGTAGGGGTTAGGGTTAGGGTACGCGTTAGGGTTAGGATAGTTATTAAACCTATCCCACTCTCTAGATACCCCTTAGCACGTAAAGGAATATTATTTGGGGGTCCAGCCATGGAGAAGAGTTTAGACACTAGGATAAGATAAGGAACACACCCATTCTCAAGAAATCACATTAGGATTCTCTTTTTAACCTGTTCCTTAAAACACTAGTGCTTAGGAAATCTATTGGAGGCAGAAGCAGTCAAGGGTAGCTTAGGGTTAGGGTTAGGGTTAGGGTTAGGGTACGGCTTAGGGTACGGGTTCGGGGAGGGGTTCGGGTACGGCGTAGGGTATGGGCTATGGTTAGGGTTAGGGTTAGTGTTAGGGTTAGGGCTCGGTTTAGGGTACGGGTTAGGATTAGGGTACGCGTTAGGGTTAGGGTAGGGGTTAGGGTTAGGGTATGCGTTAGGGTTATGGTAGTTATTAAACCTATCCCACTCTCTAGATACCCCTTAGCACGTAAAGGAATATTATTTGGGGGTCCAGCCATGGAGAAGAGTTTAGACACTAGGATAAGATAAGGAACACACCCATTCTCAAGAAATCACATTAGGATTCTCTTTTTAACCTGTTCCTTAAAACACTAGTGCTTAGGAAATCTATTGGAGGCAGAAGCAGTCAAGGGTAGCTTAGGGTTAGGGTTAGGGTTAGGGTTAGGTTTAGGGTACGGCTTAGGGTACGGGTTCGGGAAGGGGTTCGGGTACGGCGTAGGGTATGGGCTAGGGTTAGGGTTAGGGTTAGTGTTAGGGTTAGGGCTCGGTTTAGGGTACGGGTTAGGATTAGGGTACGCGTTAGGGTTAGGGTAGGGGTTAGGGTTAGGGTACGCGTTAGGGTTAGGGTAGTTATTAAACCTATCCCACTCTCTAGATACCCCTTAGCACGTAAAGGAATATTATTTGGGTGTCCAGCCATGGAGAAGAGTTTAGACACTAGGATAAGATAAGGAACACACCCATTCTCAAAAAATCACATTAGAATTCTCTTTTTAACCTGTTCCTTAAAACACTAGTGCTTAGGAAATCTATTGGAGGCAGAAGTAGTCAAGGGTAGCTTAGGGTTAGGGTTAGGGTTAGGGTTAGGGTTAGGGTATGGCTTAGGGTACAGGTTCGGGGAGGGGTTCGGGTACGGCGTAGGGTATGGGCTAGGGTTAGGGTTAGGGTTAGTGTTAGGGTTAGGGCTCGGTTTAGGGTACGGGTTAGGATTAGGGTACGCGTTAGGCTTAGGGTAGGGGTTAGGGTTAGGGTACGCGTTAGGGTTAGGGTAGTTATTAAACCTATCCCACTCTCTAGATACCCCTTAGCACGTAAAGGAATATTATTTGGGTGTCCAGCCATGGAGAAGAGTTTAGACAGTAGGATAAGATAAGGAACACACCCATTCTCAAGAAATCACATTAGGATTCTCTTTTTAACCTGTTCCTTAAAACACTAGTGCTTAGGAAATCTATTGGAGGCAGAAGCAGTCAAGGGTAGCTTAGGGTTAGGGTTAGGGTTAGGGTTAGGGTACGGCTTAGGGTACGGGTTCGGGGAGGGGTTCGGGTACGGCGTATGGTATGGGCTATGGTTAGGGTTAGGGTTAGTGTTAGGGTTAGGGCTCGGTTTAGGGTACGGGTTAGGATTAGGGTACGCGTTAGGGTTAGGGTTAGGGTACGCGTTAGGGTTAGGGTAGTTATTAAACCTATCCCACTCTCTTGATACCCCTTAGCACGTAAAGGAATATTATTTGGGTGTCCAGCCATGGAGAAGAGTTTAGACACTAGGATAAGATAAGGAACACACCCATTCTCAAAAAATCACATTAGAATTCTCTTTTTAACCTGTTCCTTAAAACACTAGTGCTTAGGAAATCTATTGGAGGCAGAAGTAGTCAAGGGTAGCTTAGGGTTAGGGTTAGGGTTAGGGTTAGGGTTAGGGTATGGCTTAGGGTACAGGTTCGGGGAGGGGTTCGGGTACAGCGTAGGGTATGGGCTAGGGTTAGTGTTAGGGTTAGTGTTAGGGTTAGGGCTCGGTTTAGGGTACGGGTTAGGATTAGGGTACGAGTTAGGGTTAGGGTAGGGGTTAGGGTTAGGGTACGCGTTAGGGTTAGGATAGTTATTCAACCTATCCCACTCTCTAGATACCCCTTAGCACGTAAAGGAATATTATTTGGGGGTCCAGCCATGGAGAAGAGTTTAGACACTAGGATAAGATAAGGAACACACCCATTCTCAAGAAATCACATTAGGATTCTCTTTTTAACCTGTTCCTTAAAACACTAGTGCTTAGGAAATCTATTGGAGGCAGAAGCAGTCAAGGGTAGCTTAGGGTTAGGGTTAGGGTTAGGGTTAGGGTTAGGGTACGGCTTAGGGTACGGGTTCGGGGAGGGGTTCGGGTACGGCGTAGGGTATGGGCTATGGTTAAGGTTAGGGTTAGTGTTAGGTTTAGGGCTCGGTTTAGGGTACGGGTTAGGATTAGGGTACGCGTTAGGGTTAGGGTAGGCGTTAGGGTTAGTGTACGCGTTAGGGTTAGGGTAGTTATTAAACCTATCCCACTCTCTAGATACCCCTTAGCACGTAAAGGAATATTATTTGGGGGTCCAGCCATGGAGAAGAGTTTAGACACTGGGATAAGATAAGGAACACACCCATTCTCAAGAAATCACATTAGGATTCTCTTTTTAACCTGTTCCTTAAAACACTAGTGCTTAGGAAATCTATTGGAGGCAGAAGCAGTCAAGGGTAGCTTAGGGTTAGGGTTAAGGTTAGGGTACGGCTTAGGGTACGGGTTCGGGGAGGGGTTCGGGTACGGCGTAGGGTATGGGCTAGGGTTAGGGTTAGGGTTAGTGTTAGGGTTAGGGCTCGGTTTAGGGTACGGGTTAGGATTAGGGTACGCATTAGTGTTAGGGTAGGGGTTAGGGTTACGGTACGCGTTAGGGTTAGGGTTAGGGTTAGGGTTAGGGTTAGGGTTAGGGTTAGGGTTAGGGTTAGGGTATGGCTTAGGGTACGGGTTTGGGGAGGTGTTCGGGTACGGCGTAGGGTATGGGCTAGGGTTAGGGTTAGGGTTAGTGTTAGGGTGAGGGCTCGGTTTAGGGTACGGGTTAGGATTAGGGTACGCGTTAGGGTTAGGGTAGGGGTTCGGGTTAGGGTACGCGTTAGGGTTAGGGTAGTTATTAAACCTATCCCACTCTCTAGATACCCCTTAGCACGTAAAGGAATATTATTTGGGGGTCCAGCCATGGAGAAGAGTTTAGACACTAGGATAAGATAAGGAACACACCCATTCTCAAGAAATCACATTCGGATTCTCTTTTTAACCTGTTCCTTAAAACACTAGTGCTTAGGAAATCTATTGGAGGCAGAAGCAGTCAAGGGTAGCTTAGGGTTAGGGTTAGGGTTAGGGTTAGGGTTAGGGTTAGGGTATGGCTTAGGGTACGGGTTTGGGGAGGTGTTTGGGTACGGCGTAGGGTATGGGCTACGGTTATGGTTAGGGTTAGTGTTAGGGTTAGGGCTCGGTTTAGGGTACGGGTTAGGATTAGGGTATGCGTTAGGGTTATGGTTAGGGTACGCGTTAGGTTTAGGGTAGTTATTAAACCTATCCCACTCTCTAGATACCCCTTAGCACGTAAAGGAATATTATTTGGGGGTCCAGCCATGGAGAAGAGTTTAGACACTAGGATAAGATAAGGAACACACCCATTCTCAAGAAATCACATTAGGATTCTCTTTTTAACCTGTTCCTTAAAACACTAGTGCTTAGGAAATCTATTGGAGGCAGAAGCAGTCAAGGGTAGCTTAGGGTTAGGGTTAGGGTTAGGGTGAGGGTTAGGGTACGGCTTAGGGTACAGGTTCGGGGAGGGGTTCGGGTACGGCGTAGGGTATGGGCTAGGGTTAGTGTTAGGGTTAGTTTTAGGGTTAGGGCTCGGTTTAGGGTACGGGTTAGTATTAGGGTACGAGTTAGGGTTAGGGTAGGAATTAGGGTTAGGGTACGCGTTAGGGTTAGGGTAGTTATTAAACCTATCCCACTCTCTAGATACCCCTTAGCACGTAAAGGAATATTATTTGGGGGTCCAGCCATGGAGAAGAGTTTAGACACTAGGATAAGATAAGGAACACACCCATTCTCAAGAAATCACATTAGGATTCTCTTTTTAACCTGTTCCTTAAAACACTAGTGCTTAGGAAATCTATTGGAGGCAGAAGCAGTCAAGGGTAGCTTAGGGTTAGGGTTAGGGTTAGGGTTAGGGTTCGGGTATGGCTTAGGGTACGGGTTCGGGGAGGGGTTCGGGTACGGCGTAGGGTATGGGCTAGGGTACGGGTTAGGGTTAGTGTTAGGTTTAGGGCTCGGTTTAGGGTACGGGTTAGGATTAGGATACGAGTTAGGGTTAGGGTAGGGGTTAGGGTTAGGGTACGCGTTAGGGTTAGGGTAGTTATTAAACCTATCCCACTCTCTAGATACCCCTTAGCACGTAAAGGAATATTATTTGGGGGTCCAGCCATGGAGAAGAGTTTAGACAGTAGGATAAGATAAGGAACACACCCATTCTCAAGAAATCACATTAGGATTCTCTTTTTAACCTGTTCCTTAAAACACTAGTGCTTAGGAAATCTATTGGAGGCAGAAGCAGTCAAGGGTAGCTTAGGGTTAGGGTTAGGATTAGGGTTAGGGTTAGGGTACGGCTTAGGGTACGGGTTCGGGGAGGGGTTCGGGTATGGCGTAGGGTATGGGCTATGGTTATGGTTAGGGTTAGTGTTAGGTTTAGGGCTCGGTTTAGGGTACGGGTTAGGATTAGGGTACGCGTTAGGGTTAGGGTAGGCGTTAGGGTTAGTGTACGCGTTAGGGTTAGGGTAGTTATTAAACCTATCCCACTCTCTAGATACACCTTAGCACGTAAAGGAATATTATTTGGGGGTCCAGCCATGGAGAAGAGTTTAGACACTGGGATAAGATAAGGAACACACCCATTCTCAAGAAATCACATTAGGATTCTCTTTTTAACCTGTTCCTTAAAACACTAGTGCTTAGGAAATCTATTGGAGGCAGAAGCAGTCAAGGGTAGCTTAGGGTTAGGGTTAGGGTTAGGGTTAAGGTTAGGGTACGGCTTAGGGTACGGGTTCGGGGAGGGGTTCGGGTACGGCGTAGGGTATGGGCTAGGGTTAGGGTTAGGGTTAGTGTTAGGGTTAGGGCTCGGTTTAGGGTACGGGTTAGGATTAGGGTACGCATTAGTGTTAGGGTAGGGGTTAGGGTTAGGGTACGCGTTAGGGTTAGGGTTAGGGTTAGGGTTAGGGTTAGGGTTAGGGTTAGGGTATGGCTTAGGGTACGGGTTTGGGGAGGGATTCGGGTACGGCGTAGGGTATGGGCTAGGGTTAGGGTTAGGGTTAGTGTTAGGGTTAGGGCTCGGTTTAGGGTACGGGTTAGGATTAGGGTACGCGTTAGGGTTAGGGTTGGGGTTCGGGTTAGGGTACGCGTTAGGGTTAGGGTAGTTATTAAACCTATCCCACTCTCTAGATACCCCTTAGCACGTAAAGGAATATTATTTGGGGGTCCAGCCATGGAGAAGAGTTAAGACACTAGGATAAGATAAGGAACACACCCATTCTCAAGAAATCACATTAGGATTCTCTTTTTAACCTGTTCCTTAAAACACTAGTGCTTAGGAAATCTATTGGAGGCAGAAGCAGTCAAGGGTAGCTTAGGGTTAGGGTTAGGGTTAGGGTTAGGGTTAGGGTTAGGGTATGGCTTAGGGTACGGGTTCGGGGAGGGGTTCGGGTACGGCGTAGGGTATGGGCTAGGGTTAGGGTTAGGGTTAGTGTTAGGGTTAGGGCTCGGTTTAGGGTACGGGTTAGGATTAGGGTACGCGTTAGGGTTAGGGTAGGGGTTAGGGTTAGGGTACGCGTTAGGGTTAGGGTAGTTATTAAACCTATCCCACTCTCTAGATACCCCTTAGCACGTAAAGGAATATTATTTGGGGGTCCAGCCATGGAGAAGAGTTTAGACACTAGGATAAGATAAGGAACACACCCATTCTCAAGAAATCACATTAGGATTCTCTTTTTAACCTGTTCGTTAAAACACTAGTGCTTAGGAAATCTATTGGAGGCAGAAGCAGTCAAGGGTAGCTTAGGGTTAGGGTTAGGGTTAGGGTTAGGGTACGGCTTACGGTACGGGTTCGGGGAGGGGTTCGGGTACGGCGTAGGCTATGGGCTAGGGTTAGGGTTAGGGTTAGTGTTAGGGTTAGTGCTCGGTTTAGGGTATGGGTTAGGATTAGGGTACGCATTAGGGTTAGGGTAGGGGTTAGGGTTACGGTACGCGTTAGGGTTAGGGCAGTTATTAAACCTATCCCACTCTCTAGATACCCCTTAGCACGTAAAAGAATATTATTTGGGGGTCCAGCCATGGAGAAGGTTTAGACACTAGGAGAAGATAAGGAACACACCCATTCTCAAGAAATCACATTAGGATTCTCTTTTTAACCTGTTCCTTAAAACACTAGTGCTTAGGAAATCTATTGGAGGCAGAAGCAGTCAAGAGGAGCTTAGGGTTAGGGTTAGGGTTAGGGTTAGGGTTAGGGTACGGCTTAGGGTACGGGTTCGGGGAGGGGTTCGAGTACGGCGTAGGGTATGGGCTAGGGTTAGGGTTAGGGTTAGTGTTAGGGTTAGGGCTCGGTTTAGGGTATGGGTTAGGATTAGGGTACGCGTTAGGGTTAGGGTAGGGGTTAGGGTTAGGGTACGCGTTAGGGTTAGGGTAGTTATTAAAACTTTCCCACTCTCTAGATACCCCTTAGCACGTAAAGGAATATTATTTGGGTGTCCAGCCATGGAGAAGAGTTTAGACAGTAGGATAAGATAAGGAACACACCCATTCTCAAGAAATCACATTAGGATTCTCTTTTTAACCTGTTCCTTAAAACACTAGTGCTTAGGAAATCTATTGGAGGCAGAAGCAGTCAAGGGTAGCTTAGGGTTAGGGTTAGGGTTAGGGTTAGGGTACGGCTTAGGGTACGGGTTCGGGGAGGGGTTCGGGTACGGCGTAGGGTATGGGCTATGGTTAGCGTTAGGGTTAGTGTTAGGGTTAGGGCTCGGTTTAGGGTACGGGTTAGGATTAGGGTACGCGTTAGGGTTAGGGTTAGGGTATGCGTTAGGGTTAGGATAGTTATTAAACCTATCCCACTCTCTTGATACCCCTTAGCACGTAAAGGAATATTATTTGGGTGTCCAGCCATGGAGAAGAGTTTAGACACTAGGATAAGATAAGGAACACACCCATTCTCAAAAAATCACATTAGAATTCTCTTTTTAACCTGTTCCTTAAAACACTAGTGCTTAGGAAATCTATTGGAGGCAGAAGCAGTAAAGGGTAGCTTAGGGTTAGTTTTAGGGTTAGGGTTAGGGTTAGGGTACGGCTTAGGGTACGTGTTCGGGGAGGGGTTAGGGTACGGCGTAGGGTATGGGCTAGGGTACGGGTTGGGTTAGTGTTAGGGTTAGGGCTCGGTTTAGGGTACGGGTTAGGATTAGGGTACGCATTAGGGTTAGGGTAGGGGTTAGGGTTAGGGTACGCGTTAGGGTTAGGATAGTTATTAAACCTATCCCACTCTCTAGATACCCCTTAGCACGTAAAGGAATATTATTTGGGGGTCCAGCCATGGAGAATAGTTTAGACACTAGGATAAGATAAGGAACACACCCATTCTCAAGAAATCACATTAGGATTCTCTTTTTAACCTGTTCCTTAAAACACTAGTGCTTAGGAAATCTATTGGAGGCAGAAGCAGTCAAGGGTAGCTTAGGGTTAGGGTTAGGGTTAGGGTTAGGGTTAGGGTACGGCTTAGGGTACGGGTTCGGGAAGGGGTTCGGGTACGGCGTAGGGTATGGGCTAGGGTTAGGGTTAGGGTTAGTGTTAGGGTTAGGGCTCGGTTTAGGGTACGGGTTAGGATTAGGGTACGCGTTAGGGTTAGGGTAGGGGTTAGGGTTAGGGTACGCGTTAGGGTTAGGGTAGTTATTAAACCTATCCCACTCTCTAGATACCCCTTAGCACGTAAAGGAATATTATTTGGGTGTCCAGCCATGGAGAAGAGTTTAGACACTAGGATAAGATAAGGAACACACCCATTCTCAAAAAATCACATTAGAATTCTCTTTTTAACCTGTTCCTTAAAACACTAGTGCTTAGGAAATCTATTGGAGGCAGAAGTAGTCAAGGGTAGCTTAGGGTTAGGGTTAGGGTTAGGGTTAGGGTTAGGGTATGGCTTAGGGTACAGGTTCGGGGAGGGGTTCGGGTACGGCGTAGGGTATGGGCTAGGGTTAGGGTTAGGGTTAGTGTTAGGGTTAGGGCTCGGTTTAGGGTACGGGTTAGGATTAGGGTACGCGTTAGGGTTAGGGTAGGGGTTAGGGTTAGGGTACGCGTTAGGGTTAGGGTAGTTATTAAACCTATCCCACTCTCTAGATACCCCTTAGCACGTAAAGGAATATTATTTGGGGGTCCAGCCATGGAGAAGAGTTTAGACACTAGGATAAGATAAGGAACACACCCATTCTCAAGAAATCACATTACGATTCTCTTTTTAACCTGTATCTTAAAACACTAGTGCTTAGGAAATCTATTGGAGGCAGAAGCAGTCAAGGGTAGCTTAGGGTTAGGGTTAGGGTTAGGGTTAGGGTACGGCTTACGGTACGGGTTCGGGGAGGGGTTCGGGTACGGCGTAGGGTATGGGCTATGGTTATGGTTAGGGTTAGTGTTAGGGTTAGGGCTCGGTTTAGGGTACGGGTTAGGATTAGGGTATGCGTTAGGGTTATGGTTAGGATACGCGTTAGGTTTAGGGTAGTTATTAAACCTATCCCACTCTCTAGATACCCCTTAGCACGTAAAGGAATATTATTTGGGGGTCCAGCCATGGAGAAGAGTTTAGACACTAGGATAAGATAAGGAACACACCCATTCTCAAGAAGTCACATTAGGATTCTCTTTTTAACCTGTTCCTTAAAACACTAGTGCTTAGGAAATCTATTGGAGGCAGAAGCAGTCAAGGGTAGCTTAGGGTTAGGGTTAGGGTTAGGGTGAGGGTTAGGGTACGGCTTAGGGTACAGGTTCGGGGAGGGGTTCGGGTACGGCGTAGGGTATGGGCTAGGGTTAGGGTTAGGGTTAGTGTTAGGGTTAGGGCTCGGTTTAGGGTACGGGTTAGGATTAGGGTACGCATTAGTGTTAGGGTAGGGGTTAGGGTTAGGGTACGCGTTAGGGTTAGGGTTAGGGTTAGGGTTAGGGTTAGGGTTAGGGTTAGGGTTAGGGTTAGGGTATGGCTTAGGGTACGGGTTTGGGGAGGGATTCGGGTACGGCGTAGGGTATGGGCTAGGGTTAGGGTTAGGGTTAGTGTTAGGGTTAGGGCTCGGTTTAGGGTACGGGTTAGGATTAGGGTACGCGTTAGGGTTAGGGTAGGGGTTCGGGTTAGGGTACGCGTTAAGGTTAGGGTAGTTATTAAACCTATCCCACTCTCTAGATACCCCTTAGCACGTAAAGGAATATTATTTGGGGGTCCAGCCATGGAGAAGAGTTTAGACTCTAGGATAAGATAAGGAACACACCCATTCTCAAGAAATCACATTAGGATTCTCTTTTTAACCTGTTCCTTAAAACACTAGTGCTTAGGAAATCTATTGGAGGCAGAAGCAGTCAAGGGTAGCTTAGGGTTAGGGTTAGGGTTAGGGTTAGGGTTAGGGTTAGGGTATGGCTTAGGGTACGGGTTCGGGGAGGGGTTCGGGTACGGCGTAGGGTATGGGCTAGGGTTAGGGTTAGGGTTAGTGTTAGGGTTAGGGCTCGGTTTAGGGTACGGGTTAGGATTAGGGTACGCGTTAGGGTTAGGGTAGGGGTTAGGGTTAGGGTACGCGTTAGGGTTAGGGTAGTTATTAAACCTATCCCACTCTCTAGATACCCCTTAGCACGTAAAGGAATATTATTTGGGGGTCCAGCCATGGAGAAGAGTTTAGACACTAGGATAAGATAAGGAACACACCCATTCTCAAGAAATCACATTAGGATTCTCTTTTTAACCTGTTCCTTAAAACACTAGTGCTTAGGAAATCTATTGGAGGCAGAAGCAGTCAAGGGTAGCTTAGGGTTAGGGTTAGGGTTAGGGTTAGGGTACGGCTTACGGTACGGGTTCGGGGAGGGGTTCGGGTACGGCGTAGGCTATGGGCTAGGGTTAGGGTTAGGGTTAGTGTTAGGGTTAGTGCTCGGTTTAGGGTATGGGTTAGGATTAGGGTACGCATTAGGGTTAGGGTAGGGGTTAGGGTTACGGTACGCGTTAGGGTTAGGGCAGTTATTAAACCTATCCCACTCTCTAGATACCCCTTAGCACGTAAAGGAATATTATTTGGGGGTCCAGCCATGGAGAAGTGTTTAGACACTAGGAGAAGATAAGGAACACACCCATTCTCAAGAAATCACATTAGGATTCTCTTTTTAACCTGTTCCTTAAAACACTAGTGCTTAGGAAATCTATTGGAGGCAGAAGCAGTCAAGAGGAGCTTAGGGTTAGGGTTAGGGTTAGGGTTAGGGTTAGGGTACGGCTTAGGGTACGGGTTCGGGGAGGGGTTCGAGTACGGCGTAGGGTATGGGCTAGGGTTAGGGTTAGGGTTAGTGTTAGGGTTAGGGCTCGGTTTAGGGTACGGGTTAGGATTAGGGTACGCGTTAGGGTTAGGGTAGGGGTTAGGGTTAGGGTACGCTTTAGGGTTAGGGTAGTTATTAAAACTTTCCCACTCTCTAGATACCCCTTAGCACGTAAAGGAATATTATTTGGGTGTCCAGCCATGGAGAAGAGTTTAGACAGTAGGATAAGATAAGGAACACACCCATTCTCAAGAAATCACATTAGGATTCTCTTTTTAACCTGTTCCTTAAAACACTAGTGCTTAGGAAATCTATTGGAGGCAGAAGCAGTCAAGGGTAGCTTAGGGTTAGGGTTAGGGTTAGGGGTAGGGTACGGCTTAGGGTACGGGTTCGGGGAGGGGTTCGGGTACGGCGTAGGGTATGGGCTATGGTTAGGGTTAGGGTTAGTGTTAGGGTTAGGGCTCGGTTTAGGGTACGGGTTAGGATTAGGGTACGCGTTAGGGTTAGGGTTAGGGTACGCGTTAGGGTTAGGATAGTTATTAAACCTATCCCACTCTCTTGATACCCCTTAGCACGTAAAGGAATATTATTTGGGTGTCCAGCCATGGAGAAGAGTTTAGACACTAGGATAAGATAAGGAACACACCCATTCTCAAAAAATCACATTAGAATTCTCTTTTTAACCTGTTCCTTAAAACACTAGTGCTTAGGAAATCTATTGGAGGCAGAAGTAGTCAAGGGTAGCTTAGGGTTAGGGTTAGGGTTAGGGTTAGGTTTAGGGTATGTCTTAGGGTACAGGTTCGGGGAGGGGTTCGGGTACAGCGTAGGGTATGGGCTAGGGTTAGTGTTAGGGTTAGTGTTAGGGTTAGGGCTCGGTTTAGGGTACTGGTTAGGATTAGGGTACGAGTTAGGGTTAGGGTAGGGGTTAGGGTTAGGGTACACGTTAGGGTTAGGGTAGTTATTAAACCTATCCCACTTTCTAGATACCCCTTAGCACGAAAAGGAATATTATTTGGGGGTCCAGCCATGGAGAAGAGTTTAGACACTAGGATAAGATAAGGAATACACCCATTCTCAAGAAATCACATTAGGATTCTCTTTTTAACCTGTTCCTTAAAACACTAGTGCTTAGGAAATCTATTGGAGGCAGAAGCAGTAAAGGGTAGCTTAGGGATAGTTTTAGGGTTAGGGTTAGGGTTAGGGTACGGCTTAGGGTACGTGTTCGGGGAGGGTTTCGGGTACGGCGTAGGGTATGGGCTAGGGTACGGGTTGGGTTAGTGTTAGGGTTAGGGCTCGGTTTAGGGTACGGGTTAGGATTAGGGTACGCATTAGGGTTAGGGTAGGGGTTAGGGTTAGGGTACGCGTTAGGGTTAGGATAGTTATTAAACCTATCCCACTCTCTAGATACCCCTTAGCACGTAAAGGAATATTATTTGGGGGTCCAGCCATGGAGAAGAGTTTAGACACTAGGATAAGATAAGGAACACACCCATTCTCAAGAAATCACATTAGGATTCTCTTTTTAACCTGTTCCTTAAAACACTAGTGCTTAGGAAATCTATTGGAGGCAGAAGCAGTCAAGGGTAGCTTAGGGTTAGGGTTAGGGTTAGGGTTAGGGTACGGCTTAGGGTACGGGTTCGGGGAGGGGTTCGGGTACGGCGTAGGGTATGGGCTATGGTTAGGGTTAGGGTTAGTGTTAGGGTTAGGGCTCGGTTTAGGGTACGGGTTAGGATTAGGGTACGCGTTAGGGTTAGGGTAGGGGTTAGGGTTAGGGTATGCGTTAGGGTTATGGTAGTTATTAAACCTATCCCACTCTCTAGATACCCCTTAGCACGTAAAGGAATATTATTTGGGGGTCCAGCCATGGAGAAGAGTTTAGACACTAGGATAAGATAAGGAACACACCCATTCTCAAGAAATCACATTAGGATTCTCTTTTTAACCTGTTCCTTAAAACACTAGTGCTTAGGAAATCTATTGGAGGCAGAAGCAGTCAAGGGTAGCTTAGGGTTAGGGTTAGGGTTAGGGTTAGGTTTAGGGTACGGCTTAGGGTACGGGTTCGGGAAGGGGTTCGGGTACGGCGTAGGGTATGGGCTAGGGTTAGGGTTAGGGTTAGTGTTAGGGTTAGGGCTCGGTTTAGGGTACGGGTTAGGATTAGGGTACGCGTTAGGGTTAGGGTAGGGGTTAGGGTTAGGGTACGCGTTAGGGTTAGGGTAGTTATTAAACCTATCCCACTCTCTAGATACCCCTTAGCACGTAAAGGAATATTATTTGGGTGTCCAGCCATGGAGAAGAGTTTAGACACTAGGATAAGATAAGGAACACACCCATTCTCAAAAAATCACATTAGAATTCTCTTTTTAACCTGTTCCTTAAAACACTAGTGCTTAGGAAATCTATTGGAGGCAGAAGTAGTCAAGGGTAGCTTAGGGTTAGGGTTAGGGTTAGGGTTAGGGTTAGGGTATGGCTTAGGGTACAGGTTCGGGGAGGGGTTCGGGTACGGCGTAGGGTATGGGCTAGGGTTAGGGTTAGGGTTAGTGTTAGGGTTAGGGCTCGGTTTAGGGTACGGGTTAGGATTAGGGTACGCGTTAGGCTTAGGGTAGGGGTTAGGGTTAGGGTACGCGTTAGGGTTAGGGTAGTTATTAAACCTATCCCACTCTCTAGATACCCCTTAGCACGTAAAGGAATATTATTTGGGTGTCCAGCCATGGAGAAGAGTTTAGACAGTAGGATAAGATAAGGAACACACCCATTCTCAAGAAATCACATTAGGATTCTCTTTTTAACCTGTTCCTTAAAACACTAGTGCTTAGGAAATCTATTGGAGGCAGAAGCAGTCAAGGGTAGCTTAGGGTTAGGGTTAGGGTTAGGGTTAGGGTACGGCTTAGGGTACGGGTTCGGGGAGGGGTTCGGGTACGGCGTATGGTATGGGCTATGGTTAGGGTTAGGGTTAGTGTTAGGGTTAGGGCTCGGTTTAGGGTACGGGTTAGGATTAGGGTACGCGTTAGGGTTAGGGTTAGGGTACGCGTTAGGGTTAGGGTAGTTATTAAACCTATCCCACTCTCTTGATACCCCTTAGCACGTAAAGGAATATTATTTGGGTGTCCAGCCATGGAGAAGAGTTTAGACACTAGGATAAGATAAGGAACACACCCATTCTCAAAAAATCACATTAGAATTCTCTTTTTAACCTGTTCCTTAAAACACTAGTGCTTAGGAAATCTATTGGAGGCAGAAGCAGTCAAGGGTAGCTTAGGGTTAGGTTTAGGGTTAGGGTTTGGGTACGGCTTAGGGTACGGGTTCGGGGAGGGGTTCGGGTACGGCGTATGGTATGGGCTATGGTTAGGGTTAGGGTTAGTGTTAGGGTTAGGGCTCGGTTTAGGGTACGGGTTAGGATTAGGGTACGAGTTAGGGTTAGGGTAGGGGTTAGGGTTAGGGTACGCGTTAGGGTTAGGATAGTTATTCAACCTATCCCACTCTCTAGATACCCCTTAGCACGTAAAGGAATATTATTTGGGGGTCCAGCCATGGAGAAGAGTTTAGACACTAGGATAAGATAAGGAACACACCCATTCTCAAGAAATCACATTAGGATTCTCTTTTTAACCTGTTCCTTAAAACACTAGTGCTTAGGAAATCTATTGGAGGCAGAAGCAGTCAAGGGTAGCTTAGGGTTAGGGTTAGGGTTAGGGTTAGGGTACGGCTTAGGGTACGGGTTCGGGGAGGGGTTCGGGTACGGCGTAGGGTATGGGCTATGGTTAGGGTTAGGTTTATTGTTAGGGTTAGGGCTCGGTTTAGGGTACGGATTAGGATTAGGGTACGTGTTAGGGTTAGGGTAGGGGTTAGGGTTAGGGTACGCGTTAGGGTTAGGGTAGTTATTAAACCTATCCCACTCTCTAGATACCCCTTAGCACGTAAAGGAATATTATTTGGGGGTCCAGCCATGGAGAAGAGTTTAGACACTAGGATAAGATAAGGAACACACCCATTCTCAAGAAATCACATTAGGATTCTCTTTTTAACCTGTTCCTTAAAACACTAGTGCTTAGGAAATCTATTGGAGGCAGAAGCAGTCAAGGGTAGGTTAGGGTTAGTGTTAGGGTTAGGGTTAGGGTACGGCTTAGGGTACGGGTTCGGGGAGGGGTTCGGGTACGGCGTAGGGTATGGGCTATGGTTAGGGTTAGGGTTAGTGTTAGGGTTAGGGCTCGGTTTAGGGTACGGGTTAGGATTAGGGTACGCGTTAGGGTTAGGGTAGGGGTTAGGGTTAGGGTATGCGTTAGGGTTATGGTAGTTATTAAACCTATCCCACTCTCTAGATACCCCTTAGCACGTAAAGGAATATTATTTGGGGGTCCAGCCATGGAGAAGAGTTTAGACACTAGGATAAGATAAGGAACACACCCATTCTCAAGAAATCACATTAGGATTCTCTTTTTAACCTGTTCCTTAAAACACTAGTGCTTAGGAAATCTATAGGAGGCAGAAGCAGTCAAGGGTAGCTTAGGGTTAGGGTTAGGGTTAGGGTTAGGGTTAGGGTACGGCTTAGGGTACGGGTTCGGGAAGGGGTTCGGGTACGGCGTAGGGTATGGGCTAGGGTTAGGGTTAGGGTTAGTGTTAGGGTTAGGGCTCGGTTTAGGGTACGGGTTAGGATTAGGGTACGCGTTAGGGTTAGGGTAGGGGTTAGGGTTAGGGTACGCGTTAGGGTTAGGGTAGTTATTAAACCTATCCCACTCTCTAGATACCCCTTAGCACGTAAAGGAATATTATTTGGGGGTCCAGCCATGGAGAAGAGTTTAGACACTAGGATAAGATAAGGAACACACCCATTCTCAAGAAATCACATTAGGATTCTCTTTTTAACCTGTTCCTTAAAACACTAGTGCTTAGGAAATCTATTGGAGGCAGAAGCAATCAAGGGTAGCTTAGGGTTAGGGTTAGGGTTAGGGTTAGGGTTAGGGTACGGCTTAGGGTACGGGTTCGGGGAGGGGTTCGGGTACGGCGTAGGGTATGGGGTAGGGTTAGGGTTAGGGTTAGTGTTAGGGTTAGGGCTCGGTTTAGGGTACGGGTTAGGATTAGGGTACGCGTTAGGGTTAGGGTAGGGGTTAGGGTTAGGGTATGCGTTAGGGTTAGGGTAGTTATTAAACCTATCCCACTCTCTAGATACCCCTTAGCACGTAAAGGAATATTATTTGGGGGTCCAGCCATGGAGAAGAGTTTAGACACTAGGATAAGATAAGGAACACACCCATTCTCAAGAAATCACATTAGGATTCTCTTTTTAACCTGTTCCTTAAAACACTAGTGCTTAGGAAATCTATTGGAGGCAGAAGCAGTCAAGGGTAGCTTAGGGTTAGGGTTAGGGTTAGGGTCAGGGTTAGGGTACGGCTTAGGGTACGGGTTCGGGGAGGGGTTCGGGTACGGCGTAGGGTATGGGTTAGGGTTAGGGTTAGTGTTAGGGTTAGGGCTCGGTTTAGGGTACGGGTTAGGATTAGGGTACGCGTTAGGGTTAGGGTAGGGGTTAGGGTTAGGGTACGCGTTAGGGTTAGGGTAGTTATTAAACCTATCCCACTCTCTAGATACCCCTTAGCACGTAAAGGAATATTATTTGGGGGTCCAGCCATGGAGAAGAGTTTAGACACTAGGATAAGATAAGGAACACACCCATTCTCAAGAAATCACATTAGGATTCTCTTTTTAACCTGTTCCTTAAAACACTAGTGCTTAGGAAATCTATTGGAGGCAGAAGCAGTCAAGGGTAGCTTAGGGTTAGCGTTAGGGTTAGGGTTAGGGTTAGGGTACGGCTTAGGGTACGGGTTCGGGGAGGGGTTCGGGTACGGCGTAGGGTATGGGCTAGGGTATGGTTTAGGATTAGTGTTAGGGTTAGGGCTCGGTTTAGGGTACTGGTTAGGATTAGCGTACGCGTTAGGGTTAGGGTAGGGGTTAGGGTTAGGGTACGCGTTAGGGTTAGGGTAGTTATTAAACCTATCCCACTCTCTAGATACCCCTTAGCACGTAAAGGAATATTATTTGGGGGTCCAGCCATGGAGAAGAGTTTAGACACTAGGATAAGATAAGGAACACACCCATTCTCAAGAAATCACATTAGGATTCTCTTTTTAACCTGTTCCTTAAAACACTAGTGCTTAGGAAATCTATTGGAGGCAGAAGCAGTCAAGGGTAGCTTAGGGCTAGGGTTAGGGTTAGGGTTAGGGTTAGGGTACGGCTTAGGGTACGGGTTCGGGAAGGGGTTCGGGTACGGCGTAGGGTATGGGCTAGGGTTAGGGTTAGGGTTAGTGTTAGGGTTAGGGCTCGGTTTAGGGTACGGGTTAGGATTAGGGTACGCGTTAGGGTTAGGGTAGGGGTTAGGGTTAGGGTACGCGTTAGGGTTAGGGTAGTTATTAAACCTATCCCACTCTCTAGATACCCCTTAGCACGTAAAGGAATATTATTTGGGTGTCCAGCCATGGAGAAGAGTTTAGACACTAGGATAAGATAAGGAACACACCCATTCTCAAAAAATCACATTAGAATTCTCTTTTTAACCTGTTCCTTAAAACACTAGTGCTTAGGAAATCTATTGGAGGCAGAAGTAGTCAAGGGTAGCTTAGGGTTAGGGTTAGGGTTAGGGTTAGGGTTAGGGTATGGCTTAGGGTACAGGTTCGGGGAGGGGTTCGGGTACAGCGTAGGGTATGGGCTAGGGTTAGTGTTAGGGTTAGTGTTAGGGTTAGGGCTCGGTTTAGGGTACGGGTTAGGATTAGGGTACGAGTTAGGGTTAGGGTAGGGGTTAGGGTTAGGGTACGCGTTAGGGTTAGGGTAGTTATTAAACCTATCCCACTTTCTAGATACCCCTTAGCACGAAAAGGAATATTATTTGGGGGTCCAGCCATGGAGAAGAGTTTAGACACTAGGATAAGATAAGGAATACACCCATTCTCAAGAAATCACATTAGGATTCTCTTTTTAACCTGTTCCTTAAAACACTAGTGCTTAGGAAATCTATTGGAGGCAGAAGCAGTAAAGGGTAGCTTAGGGTTAGGTTTAGGGTTAGGGTTAGGGTTAGGGTAAGGCTTAGGATACGTGTTCGGGGAGGGGTTCGGGTACGGCGTAGGGTATGGGCTAGGGTACGGGTTCGGTTAGTGTTAGGGTTAGGGCTCGGTTTAGGGTACGGGTTAGGATTAGGGTACGCATTAGGGTTAGGGTAGGGGTTAGGGTTAGGGTACGCGTTAGGGTTAGGATAGTTATTAAACCTATCCCACTCTCTAGATACCCCTTAGCACGTAAAGGAATATTATTTGGGGGTCCAGCCATGGAGAAGAGTTTAGACACTAGGATAAGATAAGGAACACACAAATTCTCAGGAAATCACATTAGGATTCTCTTTTTAACCTGTTCCTTAAAACACTAGTGCTTAGGAAATCTATTGGAGGCAGAAGCAGTCAAGGGTAGCTTAGGGTTAGGGTTAGGGTTAGGTTTAGGGTACGGCTTAGGGTACGGGTTCGGGGAGGGGTTCGGGTACGGCGTAGGGTATGTGCTAGGGTTAGGGTTAGGTTTAGTGTTAGGGTTAGGGCTCGGTTTAGGGTACGGGTTAGGATTAGGGTACGCGTTAGGGTTAGGGTAGGGGTTAGGGTTAGGGTACGCGTTAGGGTTAGGGTAGTTATTAAACCTATCCCACTCTCTAGATACCCCTTAGCACGTAAAGGAATATTATTTGGGGGTCCAGCCATGGAGAAGAGTTTAGACACTAGGATAAGATAAGGAACACACCCATTCTCAAGAAATCACATTAGGATTCTCTTTTTAACCTGTTCCTTAAAACACTAGTGCTTAGGAAATCTATTGGAGGCAGAAGCAGTCAAGGGTAGCTTAGGGTTAGGGTTAGGGTTAGGGTTAGGGTACGGCTTAGGGTACGGGTTCGGGGAGGGGTTCGGGTACGGCGTAGGGTATGGGCTATGGTTAGGGTTAGGGTTAGTGTTAGGGTTAGGGCTCGGTTTAGGGTACGGGTTAGGATTAGGGTAGCGTTAGGGTTAGGGTAGGGGTTAGGGTTAGGGTACGCGTTAGGGTTAGGGTAGTTATTAAACCTATCCCACTCTCTAGATACCCCTTAGCACGTAAAGGAATATTATTTGGGGGTCCAGCCATGGAGAAGACTGTAGACACTAGGATAAGATAAGGAACACACCCATTCTCAAGAAATCACATTAGGATTCTCTTTTTAACCTGTTCCTTAAAACACTAGTGCTTAGGAAATCTATTGGAGGCAGAAGCAATCAAGGGTAGCTTAGGGTTAGGGTTAGGGTTAGGGTACGGCTTAGGGTACGGGTTCGGGGAGGGGTTCGGGTACGGCGTAGGGTATGGGCTAGGGTTAGGGTTAGGGTTAGTGTTAGGGTTAGGGCTCGGTTTAGGGTACGGGTTAGGATTAGGGTACGCGTTAGGTTTAGGGTAGGGGTTAGGGTTAGGGTACGCGTTAGGGTTAGGGTAGTTATTAAACCTATCCCACTCTCTAGATACCCCTTAGCACGTAAAGGAATATTATTTGGGGGTCCAGCCATGGAGAAGAGTTTAGACACTAGGATAAGATAAGGAATACACCCATTATCAAGAAATCACATTAGGATTCTCTTTTTAACCTGTTCCTTAAAACACTAGTGCTTAGGAAATCTATTGGAGGCAGAAGCAGTCAAGGGTAGCTTAGGGTTAGGGTTAGGGTTAGGGTTAGGGTACGGCTTAGGGTACGGGTTCGGGGAGGGGTTCGGGTACGGCGTAGGGTATGGGCTATGGTTAGGGTTAGGTTTATTGTTAGGGTTAGGGCTCGGTTTAGGGTACGGATTAGGATTAGGGTACGTGTTAGGGTTAGGGTAGGGGTTAGGGTTAGGGTACGCGTTAGGGTTAGGGTAGTTATTAAACCTATCCCACTCTCTAGATACCCCTTAGCACGTAAAGGAATATTATTTGGGGGTCCAGCCATGGAGAAGAGTTTAGACACTAGGATAAGATAAGGAACACACCCATTCTCAAGAAATCACATTAGGATTCTCTTTTTAACCTGTTCCTTAAAACACTAGTGCTTAGGAAATCTATTGGAGGCAGAAGCAGTCAAGGGTAGGTTAGGGTTAGTGTTAGGGTTAGGGTTAGGGTACGGCTTAGGGTACGGGTTCGGGGAGGGGTTCGGGTACGGCGTAGGGTATGGGCTATGGTTAGGGTTAGGGTTAGTGTTAGGGTTAGGGCTCGGTTTAGGGTACGGGTTAGGATTAGGGTACGCGTTAGGGTTAGGGTAGGGGTTAGGGTTAGGGTATGCGTTAGGGTTATGGTAGTTATTAAACCTATCCCACTCTCTAGATACCCCTTAGCACGTAAAGGAATATTATTTGGGGGTCCAGCCATGGAGAAGAGTTTAGACACTAGGATAAGATAAGGAACACACCCATTCTCAAGAAATCACATTAGGATTCTCTTTTTAACCTGTTCCTTAAAACACTAGTGCTTAGGAAATCTATAGGAGGCAGAAGCAGTCAAGGGTAGCTTAGGGTTAGGGTTAGGGTTAGGGTTAGGGTTAGGGTACGGCTTAGGGTACGGGTTCGGGAAGGGGTTCGGGTACGGCGTAGGGTATGGGCTAGGGTTAGGGTTAGGGTTAGTGTTAGGGTTAGGGCTCGGTTTAGGGTACGGGTTAGGATTAGGGTACGCGTTAGGGTTAGGGTAGGGGTTAGGGTTAGGGTACGCGTTAGGGTTAGGGTAGTTATTAAACCTATCCCACTCTCTAGATACCCCTTAGCACGTAAAGGAATATTATTTGGGTGTCCAGCCATGGAGAAGAGTTTAGACACTAGGATAAGATAAGGAACACACCCATTCTCAAAAAATCACATTA
Source organism: Balaenoptera acutorostrata (assembly GCF_949987535.1). Classification (NCBI taxonomy): domain Eukaryota; kingdom Metazoa; phylum Chordata; class Mammalia; order Artiodactyla; family Balaenopteridae; genus Balaenoptera; species Balaenoptera acutorostrata. Next base: position 95,574 of record NW_026645707.1, on the reverse strand, counting down.
GAATTCTCTTTTTAACCTGTTCCTTAAAACACTAGTGCTTAGGAAATCTATTGGAGGCAGAAGTAGTCAAGGGTAGCTTAGGGTTAGGGTTAGGGTTAGGGTTAGGGTTAGGGTATGGCTTAGGGTACAGGTTCGGGGAGGGGTTCGGGTACAGCGTAGGGTATGGGCTAGGGTTAGTGTTAGGGTTAGTGTTAGGGTTAGGGCTCGGTTTAGGGTACGGGTTAGGATTAGGGTACGAGTTAGGGTTAGGGTAGGGGTTAGGGTTAGGGTACGCGTTAGGGTTAGGGTAGTTATTAAACCTATCCCACTTTCTAGATACCCCTTAGCACGAAAAGGAATATTATTTGGGGGTCCAGCCATGGAGAAGAGTTTAGACACTAGGATAAGATAAGGAATACACCCATTCTCAAGAAATCACATTAGGATTCTCTTTTTAACCTGTTCCTTAAAACACTAGTGCTTAGGAAATCTATTGGAGGCAGAAGCAGTAAAGGGTAGCTTAGGGTTAGGTTTAGGGTTAGGGTTAGGGTTAGGGTAAGGCTTAGGATACGTGTTCGGGGAGGGGTTCGGGTACGGCGTAGGGTATGGGCTAGGGTACGGGTTCGGTTAGTGTTAGGGTTAGGGCTCGGTTTAGGGTACGGGTTAGGATTAGGGTACGCATTAGGGTTAGGGTAGGGGTTAGGGTTAGGGTACGCGTTAGGGTTAGGATAGTTATTAAACCTATCCCACTCTCTAGATACCCCTTAGCACGTAAAGGAATATTATTTGGGGGTCCAGCCATGGAGAAGAGTTTAGACACTAGGATAAGATAAGGAACACACAAATTCTCAAGAAATCACATTAGGATTCTCTTTTTAACCTGTTCCTTAAAACACTAGTGCTTAGGAAATCTATTGGAGGCAGAAGCAGTCAAGGGTAGCTTAGGGTTAGGGTTAGGGTTAGGTTTAGGGTACGGCTTAGGGTACGGGTTCGGGGAGGGGTTCGGGTACGGCGTAGGGTATGTGCTAGGGTTAGGGTTAGGTTTAGTGTTAGGGTTAGGGCTCGGTTTAGGGTACGGGTTAGGATTAGGGTACGCGTTAGGGTTAGGGTAGGGGTTAGGGTTAGGGTACGCGTTAGGGTTAGGGTAGTTATTAAACCTATCCCACTCTCTAGATACCCCTTAGCACGTAAAGGAATATTATTTGGGGGTCCAGCCATGGAGAAGAGTTTAGACACTAGGATAAGATAAGGAACACACCCATTCTCAAGAAATCACATTAGGATTCTCTTTTTAACCTGTTCCTTAAAACACTAGTGCTTAGGAAATCTATTGGAGGCAGAAGCAGTCAAGGGTAGCTTAGGGTTAGGGTTAGGGTTAGGGTTAGGGTACGGCTTAGGGTACGGGTTCGGGGAGGGGTTCGGGTACGGCGTAGGGTATGGGCTATGGTTAGGGTTAGGGTTAGTGTTAGGGTTAGGGCTCGGTTTAGGGTACGGGTTAGGATTAGGGTAGCGTTAGGGTTAGGGTAGGGGTTAGGGTTAGGGTACGCGTTAGGGTTAGGGTAGTTATTAAACCTTTCCCACTCTCTAGATACCCCTTAGCACGTAAAGGAATATTATTTGGGGGTCCAGCCATGGAGAAGACTGTAGACACTAGGATAAGATAAGGAACACACCCATTCTCAAGAAATCACATTAGGATTCTCTTTTTAACCTGTTCCTTAAAACACTAGTGCTTAGGAAATCTATTGGAGGCAGAAGCAATCAAGGGTAGCTTAGGGTTAGGGTTAGGGTTAGGGTACGGCTTAGGGTACGGGTTCGGGGAGGGGTTCGGGTACGGCGTAGGGTATGGGCTAGGGTTAGGGTTAGGGTTAGTGTTAGGGTTAGGGCTCGGTTTAGGGTACGGGTTAGGATTAGGGTACGCGTTAGGTTTAGGGTAGGGGTTAGGGTTAGGGTACGCGTTAGGGTTAGGGTAGTTATTAAACCTATCCCACTCTCTAGATACCCCTTAGCACGTAAAGGAATATTATTTGGGGGTCCAGCCATGGAGAAGAGTTTAGACACTAGGATAAGATAAGGAATACACCCATTATCAAGAAATCACATTAGGATTCTCTTTTTAACCTGTTCCTTAAAACACTAGTGCTTAGGAAATCTATTGGAGGCAGAAGCAGTCAAGGGTAGCTTAGGGTTAGGGTTAGGGTTAGGGTTAGGGTACGGCTTAGGGTACGGGTTCGGGGAGGGGTTCGGGTACGGCGTAGGGTATGGGCTATGGTTAGGGTTAGGTTTATTGTTAGGGTTAGGGCTCGGTTTAGGGTACGGATTAGGATTAGGGTACGTGTTAGGGTTAGGGTAGGGGTTAGGGTTAGGGTACGCGTTAGGGTTAGGGTAGTTATTAAACCTATCCCACTCTCTAGATACCCCTTAGCACGTAAAGGAATATTATTTGGGGGTCCAGCCATGGAGAAGAGTTTAGACACTAGGATAAGATAAGGAACACACCCATTCTCAAGAAATCACATTAGGATTCTCTTTTTAACCTGTTCCTTAAAACACTAGTGCTTAGGAAATCTATTGGAGGCAGAAGCAGTCAAGGGTAGGTTAGGGTTAGTGTTAGGGTTAGGGTTAGGGTACGGCTTAGGGTACGGGTTCGGGGAGGGGTTCGGGTACGGCGTAGGGTATGGGCTATGGTTAGGGTTAGGGTTAGTGTTAGGGTTAGGGCTCGGTTTAGGGTACGGGTTAGGATTAGGGTACGCGTTAGGGTTAGGGTAGGGGTTAGGGTTAGGGTATGCGTTAGGGTTATGGTAGTTATTAAACCTATCCCACTCTCTAGATACCCCTTAGCACGTAAAGGAATATTATTTGGGGGTCCAGCCATGGAGAAGAGTTTAGACACTAGGATAAGATAAGGAACACACCCATTCTCAAGAAATCACATTAGGATTCTCTTTTTAACCTGTTCCTTAAAACACTAGTGCTTAGGAAATCTATTGGAGGCAGAAGCAGTCAAGGGTAGCTTAGGGTTAGGGTTAGGGTTAGGGTTAGGGTTAGGGTACGGCTTAGGGTACGGGTTCGGGGAGGGGTTCGGGTACGGCGTAGGGTATGGGGTAGGGTTAGGGTTAGGGTTAGTGTTAGGGTTAGGGCTCGGTTTAGGGTACGGGTTAGGATTAGGGTACGCGTTAGGGTTAGGGTAGGGGTTAGGGTTAGGGTACGCGTTAGGGTTAGGGTAGTTATTAAACCTATCCCACTCTCTAGATACCCCTTAGCACGTAAAGGAATATTATTTGGGGGTCCAGCCATGGAGAAGAGTTTAGACACTAGGAGAAGATAAGGAACACACCCATTCTCAAGAAATCACATTAGGATTCTCTTTTTAACCTGTTCCTTAAAACACTAGTGCTTAGGAAATCTATTGGAGGCAGAAGCAGTCAAGGGTAGCTTAGGGTTAGGGTTAGGGTTAGGGTCAGGGTTAGGGTACGGCTTAGGGTACGGGTTCGGGGAGGGGTTCGGGTACGGCGTAGGGTATGGGTTAGGGTTAGGGTTAGTGTTAGGGTTAGGGCTCGGTTTAGGGTACGGGTTAGGATTAGGGTACGCGTTAGGGTTAGGGTAGGGGTTAGGGTTAGGGTACGCGTTAGGGTTAGGGTAGTTATTAAACCTATCCCACTCTCTAGATACCCCTTAGCACGTAAAGGAATATTATTTGGGGGTCCAGCCATGGAGAAGAGTTTAGACACTAGGATAAGATAAGGAACACACCCATTCTCAAGAAATCACATTAGGATTCTCTTTTTAACCTGTTCCTTAAAACACTAGTGCTTAGGAAATCTATTGGAGGCAGAAGCAGTCAAGGGTAGCTTAGGGTTAGCGTTAGGGTTAGGGTTAGGGTTAGGGTACGGCTTAGGGTACGGGTTCGGGGAGGGGTTCGGGTACGGCGTAGGGTATGGGCTAGGGTATGGTTTAGGATTAGTGTTAGGGTTAGGGCTCGGTTTAGGGTACTGGTTAGGATTAGGGTACGCGTTAGGGTTAGGGTAGGGGTTAGGGTTAGGGTACGCGTTAGGGTTAGGGTAGTTATTAAACCTATCCCACTCTCTAGATACCCCTTAGCACGTAAAGGAATATTATTTGGGGGTCCAGCCATGGAGAAGAGTTTAGACACTAGGATAAGATAAGGAACACACCCATTCTCAAGAAATCACATTAGGATTCTCTTTTTAACCTGTTCCTTAAAACACTAGTGCTTAGGAAATCTATTGGAGGCAGAAGCAGTCAAGGGTAGCTTAGGGCTAGGGTTAGGGTTAGGGTTAGGGTTAGGGTACGGCTTAGGGTACGGGTTCGGGAAGGGGTTCGGGTACGGCGTAGGGTATGGGCTAGGGTTAGGTTTAGGGTTAGTGTTAGGGTTAGGGCTCGGTTTAGGGTACGGGTTAGGATTAGGGTACGCGTTAGGGTTAGGGTAGGGGTTAGGGTTAGGGTACGCGTTAGGGTTAGGGTAGTTATTAAACCTATCCCACTCTCTAGATACCCCTTAGCACGTAAAGGAATATTATTTGGGTGTCCAGCCATGGAGAAGAGTTTAGACACTAGGATAAGATAAGGAACACACCCATTCTCAAAAAATCACATTAGAATTCTCTTTTTAACCTGTTCCTTAAAACACTAGTGCTTAGGAAATCTATTGGAGGCAGAAGTAGTCAAGGGTAGCTTAGGGTTAGGGTTAGGGTTAGGGTTAGGGTTAGGGTATGGCTTAGGGTACAGGTTCGGGGAGGGGTTCGGGTACAGCGTAGGGTATGGGCTAGGGTTAGTGTTAGGGTTAGTGTTAGGGTTAGGGCTCGGTTTAGGGTACGGGTTAGGATTAGGGTACGAGTTAGGGTTAGGGTAGGGGTTAGGGTTAGGGTACGCGTTAGGGTTAGGGTAGTTATTAAACCTATCCCACTTTCTAGATACCCCTTAGCACGAAAAGGAATATTATTTGGGGGTCCAGCCATGGAGAAGAGTTTAGACACTAGGATAAGATAAGGAATACACCCATTCTCAAGAAATCACATTAGGATTCTCTTTTTAACCTGTTCCTTAAAACACTAGTGCTTAGGAAATCTATTGGAGGCAGAAGCAGTAAAGGGTAGCTTAGGGTTAGGTTTAGGGTTAGGGTTAGGGTTAGGGTAAGGCTTAGGATACGTGTTCGGGGAGGGGTTCGGGTACGGCGTAGGGTATGGGCTAGGGTACGGGTTCGGTTAGTGTTAGGGTTAGGGCTCGGTTTAGGGTACGGGTTAGGATTAGGGTACGCATTAGGGTTAGGGTAGGGGTTAGGGTTAGGGTACGCGTTAGGGTTAGGATAGTTATTAAACCTATCCCACTCTCTAGATACCCCTTAGCACGTAAAGAAATATTATTTGGGGGTCCAGCCATGGAGAAGAGTTTAGACACTAGGATAAGATAAGGAACACACAAATTCTCAAGAAATCACATTAGGATTCTCTTTTTAACCTGTTCCTTAAAACACTAGTGCTTAGGAAATCTATTGGAGGCAGAAGCAGTCAAGGGTAGCTTAGGGTTAGGGTTAGGGTTAGGTTTAGGGTACGGCTTAGGGTACGGGTTCGGGGAGGGGTTCGGGTACGGCGTAGGGTATGTGCTAGGGTTAGGGTTAGGTTTAGTGTTAGGGTTAGAGCTCGGTTTAGGGTACGGGTTAGGATTAGGGTACGCGTTAGGGTTAGGGTAGGGGTTAGGTTTAGGGTACGCGTTAGGGTTAGGGTAGTTATTAAACCTATCCCACTCTCTAGATACCCCTTAGCACGTAAAGGAATATTATTTGGGGGTCCAGCCATGGAGAAGAGTTTAGACACTAGGATAAGATAAGGAACACACCCATTCTCAAGAAATCACATTAGGATTCTCTTTTTAACCTGTTCCTTAAAACACTAGTGCTTAGGAAATCTATTGGAGGCAGAAGCAGTCAAGGGTAGCTTAGGGTTAGGGTTAGGGTTAGGGTTAGGGTACGGCTTAGGGTACGGGTTCGTGGAGGGGTTCGGGTACGGCGTAGGGTATGGGCTATGGTTAGGGTTAGGGTTAGTGTTAGGGTTAGGGCTCGGTTTAGGGTACGGGTTAGGATTAGGGTAGCGTTAGGGTTAGGGTAGGGGTTAGGGTTAGGGTACGCGTTAGGGTTAGGGTAGTTATTAAACCTATCCCACTCTCTAGATACCCCTTAGCACGTAAAGGAATATTATTTGGGGGTCCAGCCATGGAGAAGACTGTAGACACTAGGATAAGATAAGGAACACACCCATTCTCAAGAAATCACATTAGGATTCTCTTTTTAACCTGTTCCTTAAAACACTAGTGCTTAGGAAATCTATTGGAGGCAGAAGCAATCAAGGGTAGCTTAGGGTTAGGGTTAGGGTTAGGGTACGGCTTAGGGTACGGGTTCGGGGAGGGGTTCGGGTACGGCGTAGGGTATGGGCTAGGGTTAGGGTTAGGGTTAGTGTTAGGGTTAGGGCTCGGTTTAGGGTACGGGTTAGGATTAGGGTACGCGTTAGGTTTAGGGTAGGGGTTAGGGTTAGGGTACGCGTTAGGGTTAGGGTAGTTATTAAACCTATCCCACTCTCTAGATACCCCTTAGCACGTAAAGGAATATTATTTGGGGGTCCAGCCATGGAGAAGAGTTTAGACACTAGGATAAGATAAGGAATACACCCATTATCAAGAAATCACATTAGGATTCTCTTTTTAACCTGTTCCTTAAAACACTAGTGCTTAGGAAATCTATTGGAGGCAGAAGCAGTCAAGGGTAGCTTAGGGTTAGGGTTAGGGTTAGGGTTAGGGTTAGGGTACGGCTTAGGGTACGGGTTCAGGGAGGGGTTCGGGTACGGCGTAGGGTATGGGCTAGGGTTAGGGTTAGGGTTAGTGTTAGGGTTAGGGCTCGGTTTAGGGTACGGGTTAGGATTAGGGTACGCGTTAGGGTTAGGGTAGGGGTTAGGGTTAGGGTACGCGTTAGGGTTAGGGTAGTTATTAAACCTATCCCACTCTCTAGATACCCCTTAGCACGTAAAGGAATATTATTTGGGGGTCCAGCCATGGAGAAGAGTTTAGACACTAGGATAAGAAAAGGAACACACCCATTCTCAAGAAATCACATTAGGATTCTCTTTTTAACCTGTTCCTTAAAACACTAGTGCTTAGGAAATCTATTGGAGGCAGAAGCAGTCAAGGGTAGCTTAGGGTTAGGGTTAGGGTTAGGGTCAGGGTTAGGGTACGGCTTAGGTTACGGGTTCGGGGAGGGGTTCGGGTACGGCGTAGGGTATGGTTTAGGGTTAGGGTTAGTGTTAGGGTTAGGGCTCGGTTTAGGGTACGGGTTAGGATTAGGGTACGCGTTAGGGTTAGGGTAGGGGTTAGGGTTAGGTTACGCGTTAGGGTTAGGGTAGTTATTAAACCTATCCCACTCTCTAGATAACCCTTAGCACGTAAAGGAATATTATTTGGGGGTCCAGCCATGGAGAAGAGTTTAGACACTAGGATAAGATAAGGAACACACCCATTCTCAAGAAATCACATTAGGATTCTCTTTTTAACCTGTTCCTTAAAACACTAGTGCTTAGGAAATCTATTGGAGGCAGAAGCAGTCAAGGGTAGCTTAGTGTTAGCGTTAGGGTTAGGGTTAGGGTTAGGGTACGGCTTAGGGTACGGGTTCGGGGAGGGGTTCGTGTACGGCGTAGGGTATGGGCTAGGGTACGGTTTAGGATTAGTGTTAGGGTTAGGGCTCGGTTTAGGGTACTGGTTAGGATTAGGGTACGCGTTAGGGTTAGGGTAGGGGTTAGGGTTAGGGTACGCGTTAGGGTTATGGTAGTTATTAAACCTATCCCACTCTCTAGATACCCCTTAGCACGTAAAGGAATATTATTTGGGGGTCCAGCCATGGAGAAGAGTTTAGACACGAGGAGAAGATAAGGAACACACCCATTATCAAGAAATCACATTAGGATTCTCTTTTTAACCTGTTCCTTAAAACACTAGTGCTTAGGAAATCTATTGGAGGCAGAAGCAGTCAAGGGTAGCTTAGGGTTAGTGTTAGGTTTAGGGTTAGGGTTAGGGTACGGCTTAGGGTACGGGTTCAGGGAGGGGTTCGGGTACGGCGTAGGGTATGGGCTAGGGTTAGGGTTAGGGTTAGTGTTAGGGTTAGGGCTCGGTTTAGGGTACGGGTTAGGATTAGGGTACGCGTTAGGGTTAGGGTAGGGGTTAGGGTTAGGGTACGCGTTAGGGTTAGGGTAGTTATTAAACCTATCCCACTCTCTAGATACCCCTTAGCACGTAAAGGAATATTATTTGGGGGTCCAGCCATGGAGAAGAGTTTAGACACTAGGATAAGGTAAGGAACACACCCATTCTCAAGAAATCACATTAGGATTCTCTTTTTAACCTGTTCCTTAAAACACTAATGCTTAGGAAATCTATTGGAGGCAGAAGCAATCAAGGGTAGCTTAGGGTTAGGGTTAGGGTTAGGGTTAGGTTTAGGGTACGGCTTAGGGTACGGGTTCGGGGAGGGGTTCGGGTACGGCGTAGGGTATGGGCTAGGCTTAGGGTACGCGTTAGGGTTAGGGTAGGGGTTAGGGTTAGGGTACGCATTAGGGTGAGGGTAGTTATTAAACCTATCCCACTCTCTAGATACCCCTTAGCACGTAAAGGAATATTATTTGGGGGTCCAGCCATGGAGAAGAGTTTAGACACTAGGAGAAGATAAGGAACACACCCATTATCAAGAAATCACATTAGGATTCTCTTTTTAACCTGTTCCTTAAAACACTAGTGCTTAGGAAATCTATTGGAGGCAGAAGCAGTCAAGGGTAGCTTAGGGTTAGGGTTAGGGTTAGTGTTAGGGTTAGGGCTCGGTTTAGGGTACGGGTTAGGATTAGGGTACGCGTTAATGTTAGGGTAGGGGTTAGGGTTAGGGTATGCGATAGGGTGAGGTTAGTTATTAAACCTATCCCACTCTCTAGATACCCCTTAGCACGTAAAGGAATATTATTTGGGGGTCCAGCCATGGAGAAGAGTTTAGACACTAGGAGAAGAGAAGGAACACACCCATTCTCAAGAAATCACATTAGGATTCTCTTTTTAACCTGTTCCTTAAAACACTAGTGCTTAGGAAATCTATTGGAGGCAGAAGCAGTCAAGGGTAGCTTAGGGTTAGGGTTAGGGTTAGGGTTAGGGTTAGGGTACGGCTTAGGGTACGGGTTCAGGGAGGGGTTCGGGTACGGCGTAGGGTATGGGCTAGGGTTAGGGTTAGGGTTAGTGTTAGGGTTAGGGCTCGGTTTAGGGTACGGGTTAGGATTAGGGTACGCGTTAGGGTTAGGGTAGGGGTTAGGGTTAGGGTACGCGTTAGGGTTAGGGTAGTTATTAAACCTATCCCACTCTCTAGATACCCCTTAGCACGTAAAGGAATATTATTTGGGGGTCCAGCCATGGAGAAGAGTTTAGACACTAGGATAAGATAAGGAACACACCCATTCTCAAGAAATCACATTAGGATTCTCTTTTTAACCTGTTCCTTAAAACACTAGTGCTTAGGAAATCTATTGGAGGCAGAAGCAGTCAAGGGTAGCTTAGGGTTAGGGTTAGGGTTAGGGTCAGGGTTAGGGTACGGCTTAGGGTACGGGTTCGGGGAGGGGTTCGGGTACGGCGTAGGGTATGGTTTAGGGTTAGGGTTAGTGTTAGGGTTAGGGCTCGGTTTAGGGTACGGGTTAGGATTAGGGTACGCGTTAGGGTTAGGGTAGGGGTTAGGGTTAGGTTACGCGTTAGGGTTAGGGTAGTTATTAAACCTATCCCACTCTCTAGATAACCCTTAGCACGTAAAGGAATATTATTTGGGGGTCCAGCCATGGAGAAGAGTTTAGACACTAGGATAAGATAAGGAACACACCCATTCTCAAGAAATCACATTAGGATTCTCTTTTTAACCTGTTCCTTAAAACACTAGTGCTTAGGAAATCTATTGGAGGCAGAAGCAGTCAAGGGTAGCTTAGGGTTAGCGTTAGGGTTAGGGTTAGGGTTAGGGTACGGCTTAGGGTACGGGTTCGGGGAGGGGTTCGGGTACGGCGTAGGGTATGGGCTAGGGTACGGTTTAGGATAAGTGTTAGGGTTAGGGCTCGGTTTAGGGTACTGGTTAGGATTAGGGTACGCGTTAGGGTTAGGGTAGGGGTTAGGGTTAGGGTACGCGTTAGGGTTATGGTAGTTATTAAACCTATCCCACTCTCTAGATACCCCTTAGCACTTAAAGGAATATTATTTGGGGGTCCAGCCATGGAGAAGAGTTTAGACACGAGGATAAGGTAAGGAACACACCCATTCTCAAGAAATCACATTAGGATTCTCTTTTTAACCTGTTCCTTAAAACACTAATGCTTAGGAAATCTATTGGAGGCAGAAGCAATCAAGGGTAGCTTAGGGTTAGGGTTAGGGTTAGGGTTAGGTTTAGGGTACGGCTTAGGGTACGGGTTCGGGGAGGGGTTCGGGTACGGCGTAGGGTATGGGCTAGGCTTAGGGTACGCGTTAGGGTTAGGGTAGGGGTTAGGGTTAGGGTACGCATTAGGGTGAGGGTAGTTATTAAACCTATCCCACTCTCTAGATACCCCTTAGCACGTAAAGGAATATTATTTGGGGGTCCAGCCATGGAGAAGAGTTTAGACACTAGGAGAAGATAAGGAACACACCCATTATCAAGAAATCACATTAGGATTCTCTTTTTAACCTGTTCCTTAAAACACTAGTGCTTAGGAAATCTATTGTAGGCAGAAGCAGTCAAGGGTAGCTTAGGGTTAGGGTTAGGGTTAGTGTGAGGGTTAGGGTATGGCTTAGGGTACGGGTTCGGGGAGGGGTTCGGGTAGGGCGTAGGCTATGGGTTAGGGTTAGGGTTAGTGTTAGGGTTAGGGCTCGGTTTAGGGTACGGGTTAGGATTAGGGTACGCGTTAATGTTAGGGTAGGGGTTAGGGTTAGGGTATGCGATAGGGTGAGGTTAGTTATTAAACCTATCCCACTCTCTAGATACCCCTTAGCACGTAAAGGAATATTATTTGGGGGTCCAGCCATGGAGAAGAGTTTAGACACTAGGAGAAGAGAAGGAACACACCCATTCTCAAGAAATCACATTAGGATTCTCTTTTTAACCTGTTCCTTAAAACACTAGTGCTTAGGAAATCTATTGGAGGCAGAAGCAGTCAAGGGTAGCTTAGGGTTAGGGTTAGGGTTAGGGTGAGGGTTAGGGTATGGCTTAGGGTACGGGTTCGGGGAGGGGTTCGGGTAGGGCGTAGGGTATGGGTTAGGGTTAGGGTTAGGGCTAGTGTTAGGGTTAGGGCTCGGTTTGGGGTACGGGTTAGGATTAGGGTACGCGTTAGGGTTAGGGTAGGGGTTAGGGTTAGGGTACACGTTAGGGTGAGGGTAGTTATTAAACCTATCACACTCTCTAGATACCCCTTAGCACGTAAAGGAATATTATTTGGGTGTCCAGCCATGGAAAAGAGTTTAGACAAGAGGAGAAGATAAGGAACACACCCATTATCAAGAAATCACATTAGGATTCTCTTTTTAACCTGTTCCTTAAAACACTAGTGCTTAGGAAATCTATTGGAGGCAGAAGCATTCAAGGGTAGCTTAGGGTTAGGGTTAGGGTTAAGGTTAGGTTACGGCTTAGGGTACGGGTTCGGGGAGGGGTTCGGGTACGGCGTAGGGTATGGGCTATGGTTAGGGTTAGGTTTAGTGTTAGGGTTAGGGCTCGGTTTAGGGTACGGGTTAGGATTAGGGTACGCGTTAGGGTTAGGGTAGGGGTTAGGGTTAGGGTACGCGTTAGGGTTAGGGTAGTTATTAAACCTATCCCACTCTCTAGATACCCCTTAGCACGTAAAGGAATATTATTTGGGGGTCCAGCCATGGAGAAGAGTTTAGACACTAGGATAAGATAAGGAACACACCCATTCTCAAGAAATCACATTAGGATTCTCTTTTTAACCTGTTCCTTAAAACACTAGTGCTTAGGAAATCTATTGGAGGCAGAAGCAGTCAAGGGTAGCTTAGGTTTAGGGTTAGGGTTAGGGTTAGGGTACGGCTTAGGGTACGGGTTCGGGGAGGGGTTCGGGTACGGCGTAGGGTATGGGCTATGGTTAGGGTTAGGGTTAGTGTTAGGGTTAGGGCTCGGTTTAGGGTACGGGTTAGGATTAGGGTACGCGTTAGGGTTAGGGTAGGGGTTAGGGTTAGGGTATGCGTTAGGGTTATGGTAGTTATTAAACCTATCCCACTCTCTAGATACCCCTTAGCACGTAAAGGAATATTATTTGGGGGTCCAGCCATGGAGAAGAGTTTAGACACTAGGATAAGATAAGGAACACACCCATTCTCAAGAAATCACATTAGGATTCTCTTTTTAACCTGTTCCTTAAAACACTAGTGCTTAGGAAATCTATTGGAGGCAGAAGCAGTCAAGGGTAGCTTAGGGTTAGGGTTAGGGTTAGGGTTAGGGTTAGGGTACGGCTTAGGGTACGGGTTCGGGAAGGGGTTCGGGTACGGCGTAGGGTATGGGCTAGGGTTAGGGTTAGGGTTAGTGTTAGGGTTAGGGCTCGGTTTAGGGTACAGGTTAGGATTAGGGTACGCGTTAGTGTTAGGGTAGGGGTTAGGGTTAGGGTACGCGTTAGGGTTAAGGTAGTTATTAAACCTATCCCAGTCTCTAGATACCCCTTAGCACGTAAAGGAATATTATTTGGGGGTCCAGCCATGGAGAAGAGTTTAGACACTAGAATAAGATAAGGAACACACCCATTCTCAAGAAATCACATTAGGATTCTCTTTTTAACCTGTTCCTTAAAACACTAGTGCTTAGGAAATCTATTGGAGGCAGAAGCAGTCAAGGGTAGCTTAGGGTTAGGGTTAGGGTTAGGGTTAGGGTTAGGGTACGGCTTAGGGTTCGGGTTCGGGGAGGGGTTCGGGTACGGCGTAGGGTATGGGCTAGGGTTAGGTTTAGGGTTAGTGTTAGGGTTAGGGCTCGGTTTAGGGTACGGGTTAGGATTAGGGTACGCGTTAGGGTTAGGGTAGGGGTTAGGGTTAGGGTACGCGTTAGGGTTAGGGTAGTTATTAAACCTATCCCACTCTCTAGATACCCCTTAGCACGTAAAGGAATATTATTTGGGGGTCCAGCCATGGAGAAGAGTTTAGACACTAGGATAAGATAAGGAACACACCCATTCTCAAGAAATCACATTAGGATTCTCTTTTTAACCTGTTCCTTAAAACACTAGTGCTTAGGAAATCTATTGGAGGCAGAAGCAGTCAAGGGTAGCTTAGGGTTAGGGTTAGGGTTAGGGTTAGGGTTAGGGTACGGCTTAGGGTACGGGTTCGGGGAGGGGTTCGGGTACGGCGTAGGGTATGGGCTAGGGTTAGGGTTAGGGTTAGTGTTAGGGTTAGGGCTCGTTTAGGGTACGGGTTAGGATTAGGGTACGCATTAGGTTTAGGGTAGGGGTTAGGGTTAGGGTACGCGTTAGGGTTAGGGTAGTTATTAAACCTATCCCACTCTCTAGATACCCATTAGCACGTAAAGGAATATTATTTGGGGGTCCAGCCATGGAGAAGAGTTTAGACACTAGGATAAGATAAGGAACACACCCATTCTCAAGAAATCACATTAGGATTCTCTTTTTAACCTGTTCCTTAAAACACTAGTGCTTAGGAAATCTATTGGAGGCAGAAGCAGTCAAGGGTAGCTTAGGGTTAGGGTTAGAGTTAGGGTCAGGGTTAGGGTACGGCTTAGGGTACGGGTTCGGGGAGGGGTTCGGGTACGGCGTAGGGTATGGGTTAGGGTTAGGGTTAGTGTTAGGGTTAGGGCTCGGTTTAGGGTACGGGTTAGGATTAGGGTACGCGTTAGGGTTAGGGTAGGGGTTAGGGTTAGGGTACGCGTTAGGGTTAGGGTAGTTATTAAAACTATCCCACTCTCTAGATAACCCTTAGCACGTAAAGGAATATTATTTGGGGGTCCAGCCATGGAGAAGAGTTTAGACACTAGGATAAGATAAGGAACACACCCATTCTCAAGAAATCACATTAGGATTCTCTTTTTAACCTGTTCCTTAAAACACTAGTGCTTAGGAAATCTATTGGAGGCAGAAGCAGTCAAGGGTAGTTTAGGGTTAGGGTTAGGGTTAGGGTTAGGGTTAGGGTACGGCTTAGGGTACGGGTTCGGGGAGGGGTTCGAGTACGGCGTAGGGTATGGGCTAGGGTTAGGGTTAGGGTTAGTGTTAGGGTTAGGGCTCGGTTTAGGGTACGGGTTAGGATTAGGGTACGCGTCAGGGTTAGGGTAGGGGTTAGGGTTAGGGTACGCGTTAGGGTTAGGGTAGTTATTAAACCTATCCCACTCTCTAGATACCCCTTAGCACGTAAAGGAATATTATTTGGGGGTCCAGCCATGGAGAAGAGTTTAGACACTAGGATAAGATAAGGAACACACCCATTCTCAAGAAATCACATTAGGATTCTCTTTTTAACCTGTTCCTTAAAACACTAGTTCTTAGGAAATCTATTGGAGGCAGAAGCAGTCAAGGGTAGTTTAGGGTTAGGGTTAGGGTTAGGGTTAGGGTTAGGGTACGGCTTAGGGTACGGGTTCGGGGAGGGGTTCGGGTACGGCGTAGGGTATGGGCTAGGGTTAGGGTTAGGGTTAGTGTTAGGGTTAGGGCTCGGTTTAGGGTACGGGTTAGGATTAGGGTACGCGTTAGGGTTAGGGTAGGGGTTAGGGTTAGGTTACGCGTTAGGGTTAGGGTAGTTATTAAACCTATCCCACTCTCTAGATACCCATTAGCACGTAAAGGAATATTATTTGGGGGTCCAGCCATGGAGAAGAGTTTAGATACTAGGATAAGATAAGGAACACACCCATTCTCAAAAAATCACATTAGGATTATCTTTTTAACCTGTTCCTTAAAACACTAGTGCTTAGGAAATCTATTGGAGGCAGAAGCAGTCAAGGGTAGCTTAGGGTTAGGGTTAGGGTTAGGGTTAGGGTTAGGGTATGGCTTAGGGTACGGGTTCGGGGAGGGGTTCGGGTACGGCGTAGGGTATGGGCTAGGGTTAGGGTTAGGGTTAGTGTTAGGGTTAGGGCTCGGTTAAGGGTTCGGGTTAGGATTAGGGTACGCGTTAGTGTTAAGGTAGGGGTTAGGGTTAGGGTACGCTTTAGGGTGAGGGTAGTTATTAAACCTATCCCACTCTCTAGATACCCCTTAGCACGTAAAGGAATATTATTTGGGGGTCCAGCCATGGAAAAGAGTTTAGACAAGAGGAGAAGATAAGGAACACACCCATTTTCAAGAAATCACATTAGGATTCTCTTTTTAACCTGTTCCTTAAATCACTAGTGCTTAGGAAATCTATTGGAGGCAGAAGCCGTCAAGGGTAGCTTAGGGTTAGGGTTAGGGTTAGGATGAGGGTTAGGGTACGGCTTAGGGTACGGGTTCGGGGAGGGATTCGGATAGGGCGTAGGGTATGGGTTAGAGTTAGGGTTAGGGTTAGTGTTAGGGTTAGGGCTCGGTTAAGGGTTCGGGTTAGTTTTAGGGTACGCGTTATTGTTAAGGTAGCGGTTAGGGTTAGGGTACGCTTTAGGGTGAGGGTAGTTATTAAACCTATCCCACTCTCTAGATACCCCTTAGCACGTAAAGGAATATTATTTGGGGGTCCAGCCATGGAGAAGGGTTTAGACACTAGGAGAAGATAAGGAACACAGCCATTATCAAGAAATCACAATATGATTCTCTTTTTAAACTGTTCCTTAAAACACTAGTGGTTAGGAAATCTATTGGAGGCAGAAGCACTCAAGGGTAGCTTAGGGTTAGGGTTAGGGATAGGGTGAGGGTTAGGGTACGGCTTAGGGTACGGGTTCGGGGAGGGATTCGGGTAGGGCGTAGGGTATGGGTTAGGGTTAGGGTTAGGGTTAGTGTTAGGGTTAGGGCTCGGTTTAGGGTATGGGTTAGGATTAGGGTACTCGTTAGGGTTAGGGTAGCGGTTAGGGTTAGGTTACGCGTTAGGTTGAGGGTAGTTAGGGTTAGGGTTAGGGTGAGGGTGAGGGTTAGGGTACGGGTTCGGGGACGGGTTCGGGAAGGGCGTAGGGTATGGGTTCGGATTAGGGTACGCGTTAGGGTTAGGGTAGGGGTTAGGGTTAGGGTACGCATTAGGGTGAGGGTAGTTATTAAACCTATCCCACTCTCTAGATACCCCTTAGCACGTAAAGGAATATTATTTGGGGGTCCAGCCATGGAGAAGAGTTTAGACACTAGGAGAAGATAAGGAACACACCCATTATCACGAAATCACATTAGGATTCTCTTTTTAACCTATTTCTTAATACACTAGTGCTTAGGAAATCTATTGGAGGCAGAAGCAGTCAAGGGTAGCTTAGGGTTAGGGTTTCGGTTAGGGTGAGGGCTAGGGTATGGCTTAGGGTACGGGTTTGGGGAGGGGTTCGGGTAGGGCGTAGGGTATGGGTTAGGGTTAGGGTTAGGGTTAGTGTTAGGATTAGGGCTCGGTGTAGGGTACGGGTTAGGATTAGGGTACGCGTTAGGGTTAGGGTAGGTGTTAGGGTTAGGGTACGCGATAGGGTGAGGGTAGTTATTAAACCTATCTCACTCTCTAGATACCCCTTAGCACATAAAGGAATATTATTTGGGGGTCCATCCATGGAGAAGAGTTTAGACACGAGGAGAAGATAAGGAACACACCCATTATCAAGAAATCACATTAGGATTCTCTTTTTAACATGTTCCTTAAAACACTAGTGCTTAGGAAATCTATTGGAGGCAGAAGCCGTCAAGGGTAGCTTAGGGTTAGGGTTAGGGTTAGGGTGAGGGTTAGGGTACGGCTTAGGGCACGGGTTCGGGGAGGGGTTCGGGTAGGGCGTAGGGTATGGGTTAGGGTTAGGGTTAGGGTTAGGGTTAGGGTTAGGGCTCGGTTTAGGGTACGCGTTAGGGTTAGTGTACGCGTTAGGGTGAGGGTAGTTATTAAACCTATTCCACTCTCTAGATACCCCTTAGCACGTACAGGAATATTATTGGGGGTCCAGCTATGGAGAAGAGTTTAGACACTAGGAGAAGATAAGGAACACACCCATTATCACGAAATCACATTAGGATTCTCTTTTTAACCTGTTCCTTAAAACACTAGTGCTTAGGAAATCTATTGGAGGCAGAAGCAGTCAAGGGTAGCTTAGGGTTAGTGTTAGGGTTAGGGTGAGGGTTAGGGTATGGCTTAGGGTACGGGTTCAGGGAGGGGTTCGGGTAGGGCGTAGGGTATGGGTTAGGGTTAGGGCTAGTGTTAGGGTTAGGGCTCGGTTTAGGGTATGGGTTAGGAGTAGGGTACGCGTTAGGGTTAGGGTAGGGGTTAGGGTTAGGGTACGCGTTATGGTGAGGGTAGTTATTAAACCTATCCCACTCTCTAGATACCCCTTAGCACGTAAAGGAATATTATTTGGGGGTCCAGCCATGGAGAAGAGTTTAGACACGAGGAGAAGATAAGGAACACACCCATTATCAAGAAATCACATTAGGATTCTCTTTTTAACCTGTTCCTTAAAACACTAGTGCTTAGGAAATCTATTGGAGGCAGAAGCAGTCAAGGGTAGCTTAGGGTTAGGGTTAGGGTTAGGGTGAGGGTTAGGGTACGGCTAAGGGTACGGGTTCGGGGAGGGGTTCGGGTAGGGCGTAGGGTATGGGTTAGTGTTAGGGTTAGGGCTAGTGTTAGGGTTAGGGCTCGGTTTAGGGTACGGGTTAGGATTAGGGTACGCGTTAGGGTTAGGGTAGGGGTTAGGGTTAGGGTACGCGTTAGGGTGAGGGTAGTTATTAAACCTATCCCACTCTCTAGATACCCCTTAGCACGTAAAGGAATATTATTTGGGGGGTCCAGCCATGGAGAAGAGTTTAGACACTAGGAGAAGATAAGGAACACACCCATTATCAAGAAATCACATTAGGATTCTCTTTTTAACCTGTTCCTTAAAACACTAGTGCTTAGGAAATCTATTGGAGGCAGAAGCAGTCAAGGGTAGCTTAGGGTTAGGGTTAGGGTTAGGTTGAGGGTTAGGGTACGGCTTAGGGTACGGGTTCGGGGAGGGGTTCGGGTAGGGCGTAGGCTATGGGTTAGGGTTAGGGTTAGGGTTAGTGTTAGGGTTAGGGCTCGCTTTAGGGTACGGGTTAGGATTAGGGTACGCGTTAATGTTAGGGTAGGGGTTAGGGTTAGGGTATGCGATAGGGTGAGGTTAGTTATTAAACCTATCCCACTCTCTAGATACCCCTTAGCACGTAAAGGAATATTATTTGGGGGTCCAGCCATGGAGAAGAGTTTAGACACTAGGAGAAGATAAGGAACACACCCATTATCAAGAAATCACATTAGGATTCTCTTTTTAACCTGTTCCTTAAAACACTAGTGCTTAGGAAATCTATTGGAGGCAGAAGCAGTCAAGGGTAGCTTAGGGTTAGGGTTAGGGTTAGGGTGAGGGTTAGGGTATGGCTTAGGGTACGGGTTCGGGGAGGGGTTCGGGTAGGGCGTAGGGTATGGGTTAGAGTTAGGGTTAGGGTTATTGTTAGGGTTAGGGCTCGGTTAAGGGTTCGGGTTAGGATTAGGGTACGCGTTAGTGTTAAGGTAGGGGTTAGGGTTAGGGTACGCTTTAGGGTGAGGGTAGTTATTAAACCTATCCCACTCTCTAGATGCCCCTTAGCACGTAAAGGAATATTATTTGGGGGTCCAGCCATGGAAAAGAGTTTAGACAAGAGGAGAAGATAAGGAACACACCCATTATCAAGAAATCACAATAGGATTCTCTTTTTAACCTGTTCCTTAAATCACTAGTGCTTAGGAAATCTATTGGAGGCAGAAGCCGTCAAGGGTAGCTTAGGGTTAGGGTTAGGGTTAGGGTGAGGGTTAGGGTACGGCTTAGCGTACGGGTTCGGGGAGGGATTCGGATAGGGCGTAGGGTATGGGTTAGAGTTAGGGTTAGGGTTAGTGTTAGGGTTAGGGCTCGGTTAAGGGTTCGGGTTAGGATTAGTGTATGCGTTAGTGTTAGGGTAGGGGTTAGGGTTAGGGTACGCATTAGGGTTAGGGTAGTTATTAAACCTATCCCACTCTGTAGATACCCCTTAGCACGTAAAGGAATATTATTTTGGGGTCCAGCCATGGAGAAGAGTTTCGACACTAGGATAAGATAATGATCACACCCATTATAAAGAAATCACATTAGGATTCTCTTTTTAACCTATTCCTTAAAACACTAGTGCTGAGGAAATCTATTGGAGGCAGAAGCAGTCAAGGGTAGCTTAGGGTTAGGGTTAGGGTTAGGGTGAGGGTTAGGGTACGGGTTCGGGGACGGGTTCGGGAAGGGCGTAGGGTATGGGTTAGGATTAGGGTACGCGTTAGGGTTAGGGTAGGGATTAGTGTTAGGGTACGCATTAGGGTGAGGGTAGTTATTAAACCTATCCCACTCTCTAGATACCCCTTAGCACGTAAAGGAATATTATTGGGGGTCCAGCCATGGAGAAGAGTTTAGACACTAGGAGAAGATAAGGAACACACCCATTATCAAGAAATCACATTAGGATTCTCTTTTTAACCTGTTCCTTAAAACACTAGTGCTTAGGAAATCTATTGGAGGCAGAAGCATTGAAGGGTAGCTTAGGGTTAGGGTTTGGGTTAGGGTGAGGGCTAGGGTATGGCTTAGGGTACGGGTTCGGGGAGGGGTTCGGGTAGGGCGTAGGGTATGGGTTAGGGTTAGGGTTAGGGTTAGTGTTAGGATTAGGGCTCGGTTTAGGGTACGCGTTAGGGTTAGGGTAGGGGTTAGGGTTAGGGTACGCGATAGGGTGAGGGTAGTTATTAAACCTATTCCACTCTCTAGATACCCCTTAGCACGTACAGGAATATTATTGGGGGTCCAGCCATGGAGAAGAGTTTAGACACTAGGAGAAGATAAGGAACACACCCATTATCAAGAAATCACATTAGGATTCTCTTTTTAACCTGTTCCTTAAAACACTAGTGCTTAGGAAATCTATTGGAGGCAGAAGCAGTCAAGGGTAGCTTAGGGTTAGTGTTAGGGTTAGGGTGAGGGTTAGGGTATGGCTTAGGGTACGGGTTCAGGGAGGGGTTCGGGTAGGGCGTAGGGTATGGGTTAGGGTTAGGGTTAGGGTTAGTGTTAGGGTTAGGGCTCGGTTTAGGGTACGGGTTAGGATTAGGGTACGCGTTAGGGTTAGGGTAGGGGTTAGGGTTAGGGTACGCGTTAGGGTGGGGGTAGTTATTAAACCTATCACACTCTCTAGATACCCCTTAGCACGTAAAGGAATATTATTTGGTGGTCCAGCCTTGGAGAAGAGTTTAGACACGAGGAGAATATAAGGAACACACCCATTATCAAGAAATCACATTAGGATTTTTTTTTTAACCTGTTACTTAAAACACTAGTGCTTAGGAAATCTATTGGAGGCAGAAGCAGTCAAGGGTAGCTTAGGGTTAGGGTTAGGGTTAGGGTGAGGGTTAGGGTATGGCTTAGGGTACGGGTTCGGGGAGGGGTTCGGGTAGGGCGTAGGGTATGGGTTAGGGTTAGGGTTAGGGTTAGTGTTAGGGTTAGGGCTCGGTTTAGGGTACAGGTTAGGATTAGGGTACGCGTTAGTGTTAGGGTAGGTGTTAGGGTTAGGGTACGCGATAGGGTGAGGTTAGTTATTAAACCTATCCCACTCTCTAGATACCCCTTAGCACGTAAAGGAATATTATTTGGGGGTCCAGCCATGGAGAAGAGTTTAGACACTAGGAGAAGATAAGGAACACACCCATTATCAAGAAATCACATTAGGATTCTCTTTTTAACCTGTTCCTTAAAACACTAGTGCTTAGGAAATCTATTGGAGGCAGAAGCAGTCAAGGGTAGCTTAGGGTTAGGGTTAGGGTGAGGGTGAGGGTTAGGGTATGGCTTAGGGTACGGGTTCGGGGAGGGGTTCGGGTAGGGCGTAGGCTATGGGTTAGGGTTAGGGTTAGGGTTAGTGTTAGGGTTAGGGCTCGGTTTAGGGTACGGGTTAGGATTAGGGTACGCGTTAGGGTTAGGGTAGGGGTTAGGGTTAGGGTACGCGTTAGGGTGGGGGTAGTTATTAAACCTATCACACTCTCTAGATACCCCTTAGCATGTAAAGGAATATTATTTGGGGGTCCAGCCATGGAGAAGAGTTTAGACACGAGGAGAAGATAAGGAACACACCCATTTTCAAGAAATCACATTAGGATTCTCTTTTTAACCTGTTCCTTAAAACACTAGTGCTTAGGAAATCTATTGGAGGCAGAAGCAGTCAAGGGTAGCTTAGGGTTAGGGTTAGGGTTAGGGTGAGGGTTAGGGTACGGCTTAGGGTACGGGTTCGGGGAGGGGTTCGGGTAGGGCGTAGGGTATGGGTTAGGGTTAGGGTTAGGGCTAGTGTTAGGGTTAGGGCTCGGTTTAGGGTACGGGTTAGGATTAGGGTACGCGTTAGGGTTAGGGTAGGGGTTAGGGTTAGGGTACGCGTTAGGGTGAGGGTAGTTATTAAACCTATCCCACTCTCTAGATACCCCTTAGCACGTAAAGGAATATTATTTGGGGGTCCAGACATGGAGAAGAGTTTAGACACTAGGAGAAGATAAGGAACACACCCATTATCAAGAAATCACATTAGGATTCTCTTTTTAACCTGTTCCTTAAAACACTAGTGCTTAGGAAATCTATTGGAGGCAGAAGCAGTCAAGGGTAGCTTAGGGTTAGGGTTAGGGTTAGGGTGAGGGTTAGGGTACGGCTTAGGGTACGGGTTCGGGGAGGGGTTCGGGTAGGGCGTAGGCTATGGGTTAGGGTTAGGGTTAGGGTTAGTGTTAGGTTTAGGGCTCGGTTTAGGGTACGGGTTAGGATTAGGGTACGCGTTAATGTTAGGGTAGGGGTTAGGGTTAGGGTATGCGATAGGGTGAGGTTAGTTATTAAACCTATCCCACTCTCTAGATACCCCTTAGCACGTAAAGGAATATTATTTGGGGGTCCAGCCATGGAGAAGAGTTTAGACACTAGGAGAAGATAAGGAACACAACCATTATCAAGAAATCACATTAGGATTCTCTTTTTAACCTGTTCCTTAAAACACTAGTGCTTAGGAAATCTATTGGAGGCAGAAGCAGTCAAGGGTAGCTTAGGGTTAGGGTTAGGGTTAGGGTGAGGGTTAGGGTACGGCTTAGGGTACGGGTTCGGGGAGGGGTTCGGGTAGGGCGTAGGGTATGGGTTAGGGTTAGGGTTAGGGCTAGTGTTAGGGTTAGGGCTCGGTTTAGGGTACGGGTTAGGATTAGGGTACGCGTTAGGGTTAGGGTAGGGGTTAGGGTGAGGGTAGTTATTAAACCTATCCCACTCTCTAGATACCCCTTAGCACGTAAAGGAATATTATTTGGGGGTCCAGCCATGGAGAAGAGTTTAGACACTAGGAGAAGATAAGGAACACACCCATTATCAAGAAATCACATTAGGATTCTCTTTTTAACCTGTTCCTTAAAACACTAGTGCTTAGGAAATCTATTGGAGGCAGAAGCAGTCAAGGGTAGCTTAGGGTTAGGGTTAGGGTTAGGGTGAGGGTTAGGGTATGGCTTAGGGTACGGGTTCGGGGAGGGGTTCGGGTAGGGCGTAGGGTATGGGTTAGGGTTAGGGTTAGGGCTAGTGTTAGGGTTAGGGCTCGGTTTGGGGTACGGGTTAGGATTAGGGTACGCGTTAGGGTTAGTGTAGGGGTTAGGGTTAGGGTACACGTTAGGGTGAGGGTAGTTATTAAACCTATCACACTCTATAGATACCCCTTAGCACGTAAAGGAATATTATTTGGGGGTCCAGCCATGGAAAAGAGTTTAGACAAGAGGAGAAGATAAGGAACACACCGATTATCAAGAAATCACATTAGGATTCTCTTTTTAACCTGTTCCTTAAATCACTAGTGCTTAGGAAATCTATTGGAGGCAGAAGCCGTCTAGGGTAGCTTAGGGTTAGGGTTAGGGTTAGGGTTAGGGTGAGGGTTAGGGTACGGCTTAGGGTACGGGTTCGGGGAGGTATTCGGGTAGGGCGTAGGGTATGGGTTAGAGTTAGGTTTAGGGTTAGTGTTAGGGTTAGGGCTCGGTTAAGGGTTCGGGTTAGGATTAGGGTACGCGTTAGTGTTAAGGTAGGGGTTAGGGTTAGGGTACGCTTTAGGGTGAGGGTAGTTATTAAACCTATCCCACTCTCTAGAAACCCCTTAGCACGTAAAGGAATATTATTTGGGGGTCCAGCCAAGGAGAAGGGTTTAGACACTAGGAGAAGATAAGGAACACACCCATTATCAAGAAATCACAATATGATTCTCTTTTTAAACTGTTCCTTAAAACACTAGTGGTTAGGAAATCTATTGGAGGCAGAAGCACTCAAGGGTAGCTTAGGGTTAGGGTTAGGGTTAGGGTGAGGGTTAGGGTACGGCTTAGGGTACGGGTTCGGGGAGGGATTCGGGTAGGGCGTAGGGTATGGGTTAGGGTTAGGGTTAGGGTTAGTGTTAGGGTTAGGGCTCGGTTTAGGGTATGGGTTAGGATTAGGGTACTCGTTAGGGTTAGGGTAGCGGTTAGGGTTAGGTTACGCGTTAGGGTGAGGGTAGTTTTTAAACCTATCCCACTCTCTAGATACCCCTTAGCACGTAAAGGAATATTATTTGGGGGTCCAGCCATGGAGAAGAGTTTAGACACTAGGAGAAGATAAGGAACACACCCATTATCAAGAAATCACATTAGGATTCTCTTTTTAACCTGTTCCTTAAAACACTAGTGCTTAGGAAATCTATTGGAGGCAGAAGCAGTCAAGGGTAGCTTAGGGTTAGGGTTAGGGTTAGGGTGAGGGTTAGGGTATGGCTTAGGGTACGGATTCGGGGAGGGGTTCGGGTAGGGCGTAGGGTATGGGTTAGGGTTAGGGTTAGGGTTAGTGTTAGGGTTAGGGCTCGGTTTAGGGTATGGGTTAGGATTAGGGTACTCGTTAGGGTTAGGGTAGCGGTTAGGGTTAGGTTACGCGTTAGGGTGAGGGTAGTTTTTAAACCTATCCCACTCTCTAGATACCCCTTAGCACGTAAAGGAATATTATTGGGGGGTCCAGCCAGGGAGAAGAGTTTAGACACTAGGAGAAGATAAGGAACACACCCATTATCAAGAAATCACATTAGGATTCTCTTTTTAACCTGTTCCTTAAAACACTAGTGCTTAGGAAATCTATTGGAGGCAGAAGCAGTCAAGGGTAGCTTAGGGTTAGGGTTAGGGTTAGGGTGAGGGTTAGGGTATGGCTTAGGGTACGGGTTCGGGGAGGAGTTCGGGTAGGGTGTAGGGTATGGGTTAGGGTTAGGGTTAGGGTTAGTGTTAGGTTTAGGGCTCGTTTTAGGGTACGGGTTAGGATTAGGGTACGCGTTAGTGTTAGGGTAGGTGTTAGGGTTAGGGTACGCGATAGGGTGAGGTTAGTTATTAAACCTATCCCACTCTCTAGATACCCCTTAGCACGTAAAGGAATATTATTTGGGGGTCCAGCCATGGAGAAGAGTTTAGACACTAGGAGAAGATTAGGAACACACCCATTCTCAAGAAATCACATTAGGATTCTCTTTTTAACCTGTTCCTTAAAACACTAGTGCTTAGGAAATCTATTGGAGGCAGAAGCAGTCAAGGGTAGCTTAGGGTTAGGGTTAGGGTTAGGGTGAGGGTTAGGGTATGGCTTAGGGTACGGGTTCGGGGAGGGGTTCGGGTAGGGCGTAGGGTATGGGTTAGTGTTAGGGTTAGGGTTAGTGTTAGGGTTAGGGCTCGGTTTAGGGTACGGGTTAGGATTAGGGTACGCGTTAGGGTTAGGGTAGGGGTTAGGGTTAGGGTACGCGTTAGGGTGGGGGTAGTTATTAAACCTATCACACTCTCTAGATACCCCTTAGCACGTAAAGGAATATTATTTGGGGGTCCAGCCATGGAGAAGAGTTTAGACACTAGGAGAAGATAAGGAACACACCCATTATCAAGAAATCACATTAGGATTCTCTTTTTAACCTGTTCCTTAAAACACTAGTGCTTAGGAAATCTATTGGAGGCAGAAGCAGTCAAGGGTAGCTTAGGGTTAGGGTTAGGGTTAGGGTGAGGGTTAGGGTACGGCTTAGGGTACGGGTTCGGGGAGGGGTTCGGGTAGGGCGTAGGCTATGGGTTAGGGTTAGGGTTAGGGTTAGTGTTAGGGTTAGGGCTCGGTTTAGGGTACGGGTTAGGATTAGGGTACGCGTTAATGTTAGGGTAGGGGTTAGGGTTAGGGTATGCGATAGGGTGAGGTTAGTTATTAAACCTATCCCACTCTCTAGATACCCCTTAGCACGTAAAGGAATATTATTTGGGGGTCCAGCCATGGAGAAGAGTTTAGACACTAGGAGAAGATAAGGAACACACCCATTATCAAGAAATCACATTAGGATTCTCTTTTTAACCTGTTCCTTAAAACACTAGTGCTTAGGAAATCTATTGGAGGCAGAAGCAGTCAAGGGTAGCTTAGGGTTAGGGTTAGGGTTAGGGTGAGGGTTAGGGTATGGCTTAGGGTACGGGTTTGGGGAGGGTTTCGGGTAGGGCGTAGGGTATGTGTTAGGGTTAGGGTTAGGGCTAGTGTTAGGGTTAGGGCTCGGTTTGGGGTACGGGTTAGGATTAGGGTACGCGTTAGGGTTAGTGTAGGGGTTAGGGTTAGGGTACACGTTAGGGTGAGGGTAGTTATTAAACCTATCACACTCTCTAGATACCCCTTAGCACGTAAAGGTATATTATTTGGGGGTCCAGCCATGGAAAAGAGTTTAGACAAGAGGAGAAGATAAGGAACACACCCATTATCAAGAAATCACATTAGGATTCTCTTTTTAACCTGTTCCTTAAATCACTAGTGCTTAGGAAATCTATTGGAGGCAGAAGCCGTCTAGGGTAGCTTTGGGTTAGGGTTAGGGTTAGGGTTAGGGTGAGGGTTAGGGTACGGCTTAGGGTACGGGTTCGGGGAGGGATTCGGGTAGGGCGTAGGGTATGGGTTAGAGTTAGGGTTAGGGTTAGTGTTAGGGTTAGGGCTCGGTTAAGGGTTCGGGTTAGGATTAGGGTACGCGTTAGTGTTAAGGTAGGGGTTAGGGTTAGGGTACGCTTTAGGGTGAGGGTAGTTATTAAACCTATCCCACTCTCTAGATACCCCTTAGCACGTAAAGGAATATTATTTGGGGGTCCAGCCATGGAGAAGGGTTTAGACACTAGAAGAAGATAAGGAACACACCCATTATCAAGAAATCACAATATGATTCTCTTTTTAAACTGTTCCTTAAAACACTAGTGGTTAGGAAATCTATTGGAGGCAGAAGCACTCAAGGGTAGCTTAGGGTTAGGGTTAGGGTTAGGGTGAGGGTTAGGGTACGGCTTAGGGTACGGGTTCGGGGAGGGATTCGGGTTGGGCGTAGGGTATGGGTTAGGGTTAGGGTTAGGGTTAGTGTTAGGGTTAGGGCTCGGTTTAGGGTATGGGTTAGGATTAGGGTACTCGTTAGGGTTAGGGTAGCGGTTAGGGTTAGGTTACGCGTTAGGGTGAGGGTAGTTTTTAAACCTATCCCACTCTCTAGATACCCCTTAGCACGTAAAGGAATATTATTTGGGGGTCCAGCCATGGAGAAGAGTTTAGACACTAGGAGAAGATAAGGAACACACCCATTATCAAGAAATCACATTAGGATTCTCTTTTTAACCTGTTCCTTAAAACACTAGTGCTTAGGAAATCTATTGGAGGCAGAAGCAGTCAAGGGTAGCTTAGGGTTAGGGTTAGGGTTAGGGTGAGGGTTAGGGTATGGCTTAGGGTACGGATTCGGGGAGGGGTTCGGGTAGGGCGTAGGGTATGGGTTAGGGTTAGGGTTAGGGTTAGTGTTAGGGTTAGGGCTCGGTTTAGGGTATGGGTTAGGATTAGGGTACTCGTTAGGGTTAGGGTAGCGGTTAGGGTTAGGTTACGCGTTAGGGTGAGGGTAGTTTTTAAACCTATCCCACTCTCTAGATACCCCTTAGCACGTAAAGGAATATTATTTGGGGGTCCAGCCAGGGAGAAGAGTTTAGACACTAGGAGAAGATAAGGAACACACCCATTATCAAGAAATCACATTAGGATTCTCTTTTTAACCTGTTCCTTAAAACACTAGTGCTTAGGAAATCTATTGGAGGCAGAAGCAGTCAAGGGTAGCTTAGGGTTAGGGTTAGGGTTAGGGTGAGGGTTAGGGTATGGCTTAGGGTACGGGTTCGGGGAGGAGTTCGGGTAGGGTGTAGGGTATGGGTTAGGGTTAGGGTTAGGGTTAGTGTTAGGTTTAGGGCTCGTTTTAGGGTACGGGTTAGGATTAGGGTACGCGTTAGTGTTAGGGTAGGTGTTAGGGTTAGGGTACGCGATAGGGTGAGGTTAGTTATTAAACCTATCCCACTCTCTAGATACCCCTTAGCACGTAAA
Source organism: Balaenoptera acutorostrata (assembly GCF_949987535.1). NCBI lineage: Eukaryota > Metazoa > Chordata > Mammalia > Artiodactyla > Balaenopteridae > Balaenoptera > Balaenoptera acutorostrata. The sequence goes on along the minus strand of NW_026645707.1, from coordinate 68,102 downwards.
GGAATATTATTTGGGGGTCCAGCCATGGAGAAGAGTTTAGACACTAGGAGAAGATTAGGAACACACCCATTCTCAAGAAATCACATTAGGATTCTCTTTTTAACCTGTTCCTTAAAACACTAGTGCTTAGGAAATCTATTGGAGGCAGAAGCAGTCAAGGGTAGCTTAGGGTTAGGGTTAGGGTTAGGGTGAGGGTTAGGGTATGGCTTAGGGTACGGGTTCGGGGAGGGGTTCGGGTAGGGCGTAGGGTATGGGTTAGTGTTAGGGTTAGGGTTAGTGTTAGGGTTAGGGCTCGGTTTAGGGTACGGGTTAGGATTAGGGTACGCGTTAGGGTTAGGGTAGGGGTTAGGGTTAGGGTACGCGTTAGGGTGGGGGTAGTTATTAAACCTATCACACTCTCTAGATACCCCTTAGCACGTAAAGGAATATTATTTGGGGGTCCAGCCATGGAGAAGAGTTTAGACACTAGGAGAAGATAAGGAACACACCCATTCTCAAGAAATCACATTAGGATTCTCTTTTTAACCTGTTCCTTAAAACACTAGTGCTTAGGAAATCTATTGGAGGCAGAAGCAGTCAAGGGTAGCTTAGGGTTAGGGTTAGGGTTAGGGTGAGGGTTAGGGTATGGCTTAGGGTACGGGTTCGGGGAGGGGTTCGGGTAGGGCGTAGGGTATGGGTTAGGGTTAGGGTTAGGGCTAGTGTTAGGGTTAGGGCTCGGTTTGGGGTACGGGTTAGGATTAGGGTACGCGTTAGGGTTAGTGTAGGGGTTAGGGTTAGGGTACACGTTAGGGTGAGGGTAGTTATTAAACCTATCACACTCTATAGATACCCCTTAGCACGTAAAGGAATATTATTTGGGGGTCCAGCCATGGAGAAGAGTTTAGACACTAGGAGAAGATAAGGAACACACCCATTATCAAGAAATCACATTAGGATTCTCTTTTTAACCTGTTCCTTAAAACACTAGTGCTTAGGAAATCTATTGGAGGCAGAAGCAGTCAAGGGTAGCTTAGGGTTAGGGTTAGGGTTAGGGTGAGGGTTAGGGTATGGCTTAGGGTACGGATTCGGGGAGGGGTTCGGGTAGGGCGTAGGGTATGGGTTAGGGTTAGGGTTAGGGTTAGTGTTAGGGTTAGGGCTCGGTTTAGGGTATGGGTTAGGATTAGGGTACTCGTTAGGGTTAGGGTAGCGGTTAGGGTTAGGTTACGCGTTAGGGTGAGGGTAGTTTTTAAACCTATCCCACTCTCTAGATACCCCTTAGCACGTAAAGGAATATTATTTGGGGGTCCAGCCAGGGAGAAGAGTTTAGACACTAGGAGAAGATAAGGAACACACCCATTATCAAGAAATCACATTAGGATTCTCTTTTTAACCTGTTCCTTAAAACACTAGTGCTTAGGAAATCTATTGGAGGCAGAAGCAGTCAAGGGTAGCTTAGGGTTAGGGTTAGGGTTAGGGTGAGGGTTAGGGTATGGCTTAGGGTACGGGTTCGGGGAGGAGTTCGGGTAGGGTGTAGGGTATGGGTTAGGGTTAGGGTTAGGGTTAGTGTTAGGTTTAGGGCTCGTTTTAGGGTACGGGTTAGGATTAGGGTACGCGTTAGTGTTAGGGTAGGTGTTAGGGTTAGGGTACGCGATAGGGTGAGGTTAGTTATTAAACCTATCCCACTCTCTAGATACCCCTTAGCACGTAAAGGAATATTATTTGGGGGTCCAGCCATGGAGAAGAGTTTAGACACTAGGAGAAGATTAGGAACACACCCATTCTCAAGAAATCACATTAGGATTCTCTTTTTAACCTGTTCCTTAAAACACTAGTGCTTAGGAAATCTATTGGAGGCAGAAGCAGTCAAGGGTAGCTTAGGGTTAGGGTTAGGGTTAGGGTGAGGGTTAGGGTATGGCTTAGGGTACGGGTTCGGGGAGGGGTTCGGGTAGGGCGTAGGGTATGGGTTAGTGTTAGGGTTAGGGTTAGTGTTAGGGTTAGGGCTCGGTTTAGGGTACGGGTTAGGATTAGGGTACGCGTTAGGGTTAGGGTAGGGGTTAGGGTTAGGGTACGCGTTAGGGTGGGGGTAGTTATTAAACCTATCACACTCTCTAGATACCCCTTAGCACGTAAAGGAATATTATTTGGGGGTCCAGCCATGGAGAAGAGTTTAGACACTAGGAGAAGATAAGGAACACACCCATTCTCAAGAAATCACATTAGGATTCTCTTTTTAACCTGTTCCTTAAAACACTAGTGCTTAGGAAATCTATTGGAGGCAGAAGCAGTCAAGGGTAGCTTAGGGTTAGGGTTAGGGTTAGGGTGAGGGTTAGGGTATGGCTTAGGGTACGGGTTCGGGGAGGGGTTCGGGTAGGGCGTAGGGTATGGGTTAGGGTTAGGGTTAGGGCTAGTGTTAGGGTTAGGGCTCGGTTTGGGGTACGGGTTAGGATTAGGGTACGCGTTAGGGTTAGTGTAGGGCTTAGGGTTAGGGTACACGTTAGGGTGAGGGTAGTTATTAAACCTATCACACTCTATAGATACCCCTTAGCACGTAAAGGAATATTATTTGGGGGTCCAGCCATGGAAAAGAGTTTAGACAAGAGGAGAAGATAAGGAACACACCCATTATCAAGAAATCACATTAGGATTCTCTTTTTAACCTGTTCCTTAAATCACTAGTGCTTAGGAAATCTATTGGAGGCAGAAGCCGTCTAGGGTAGCTTAGGGTTAGGGTTAGGGTTAGGGTTAGGGTGAGGGTTAGGGTACGGCTTAGGGTACGGGTTCGGGGAGGTATTCGGGTAGGGCGTAGGGTATGGGTTAGAGTTAGGTTTAGGGTTAGTGTTAGGGTTAGGGCTCGGTTAAGGGTTCGGGTTAGGATTAGGGTACGCGTTAGTGTTAAGGTAGGGGTTAGGGTTAGGGTACGCTTTAGGGTGAGGGTAGTTATTAAACCTATCCCACTCTCTAGATACCCCTTAGCACGTAAAGGAATATTATTTGGGGGTCCAGCCAAGGAGAAGGGTTTAGACACTAGGAGAAGATAAGGAACACACCCATTATCAAGAAATCACAATATGATTCTCTTTTTAAACTGTTCCTTAAAACACTAGTGGTTAGGAAATCTATTGGAGGCAGAAGCACTCAAGGGTAGCTTAGGGTTAGGGTTAGGGTTAGGGTGAGGGTTAGGGTACGGCTTAGGGTACGGGTTCGGGGAGGGATTCGGGTAGGGCGTAGGGTATGGGTTAGGGTTAGGGTTAGGGTTAGTGTTAGGGTTAGGGCTCGGTTTAGGGTATGGGTTAGGATTAGGGTACTCGTTAGGGTTAGGGTAGCGGTTAGGGTTAGGTTACGCGTTAGGGTGAGGGTAGTTTTTAAACCTATCCCACTCTCTAGATACCCCTTAGCACGTAAAGGAATATTATTTGGGGGTCCAGCCATGGAGAAGAGTTTAGACACTAGGAGAAGATAAGGAACACACCCATTATCAAGAAATCACATTAGGATTCTCTTTTTAACCTGTTCCTTAAAACACTAGTGCTTAGGAAATCTATTGGAGGCAGAAGCAGTCAAGGGTAGCTTAGGGTTAGGGTTAGGGTTAGGGTGAGGGTTAGGGTATGGCTTAGGGTACGGATTCGGGGAGGGGTTCGGGTAGGGCGTAGGGTATGGGTTAGGGTTAGGGTTAGGGTTAGTGTTAGGGTTAGGGCTCGGTTTAGGGTATGGGTTAGGATTAGGGTACTCGTTAGGGTTAGGGTAGCGGTTAGGGTTAGGTTACGCGTTAGGGTGAGGGTAGTTTTTAAACCTATCCCACTCTCTAGATACCCCTTAGCACGTAAAGGAATATTATTTGGGGGTCCAGCCAGGGAGAAGAGTTTAGACACTAGGAGAAGATAAGGAACACACCCATTATCAAGAAATCACATTAGGATTCTCTTTTTAACCTGTTCCTTAAAACACTAGTGCTTAGGAAATCTATTGGAGGCAGAAGCAGTCAAGGGTAGCTTAGGGTTAGGGTTAGGGTTAGGGTGAGGGTTAGGGTATGGCTTAGGGTACGGGTTCGGGGAGGAGTTCGGGTAGGGTGTAGGGTATGGGTTAGGGTTAGGGTTAGGGTTAGTGTTAGGTTTAGGGCTCGTTTTAGGGTACGGGTTAGGATTAGGGTACGCGTTAGTGTTAGGGTAGGTGTTAGGGTTAGGGTACGCGATAGGGTGAGGTTAGTTATTAAACCTATCCCACTCTCTAGATACCCCTTAGCACGTAAAGGAATATTATTTGGGGGTCCAGCCATGGAGAAGAGTTTAGACACTAGGAGAAGATTAGGAACACACCCATTCTCAAGAAATCACATTAGGATTCTCTTTTTAACCTGTTCCTTAAATCACTAGTGCTTAGGAAATCTATTGGAGGCAGAAGCCGTCTAGGGTAGCTTAGGGTTAGGGTTAGGGTTAGGGTTAGGGTGAGGGTTAGGGTACGGCTTAGGGTACGGGTTCGGGGAGGTATTCGGGTAGGGCGTAGGGTATGGGTTAGAGTTAGGTTTAGGGTTAGTGTTAGGGTTAGGGCTCGGTTAAGGGTTCGGGTTAGGATTAGGGTACGCGTTAGTGTTAAGGTAGGGGTTAGGGTTAGGGTACGCTTTAGGGTGAGGGTAGTTATTAAACCTATCCCACTCTCTAGATACCCCTTAGCACGTAAAGGAATATTATTTGGGGGTCCAGCCAAGGAGAAGGGTTTAGACACTAGGAGAAGATAAGGAACACACCCATTATCAAGAAATCACAATATGATTCTCTTTTTAAACTGTTCCTTAAAACACTAGTGGTTAGGAAATCTATTGGAGGCAGAAGCACTCAAGGGTAGCTTAGGGTTAGGGTTAGGGTTAGGGTGAGGGTTAGGGTACGGCTTAGGGTACGGGTTCGGGGAGGGATTCGGGTAGGGCGTAGGGTATGGGTTAGGGTTAGGGTTAGGGTTAGTGTTAGGGTTAGGGCTCGGTTTAGGGTATGGGTTAGGATTAGGGTACTCGTTAGGGTTAGGGTAGCGGTTAGGGTTAGGTTACGCGTTAGGGTGAGGGTAGTTTTTAAACCTATCCCACTCTCTAGATACCCCTTAGCACGTAAAGGAATACTATTTGGGGGTCCAGCCATGGAGAAGAGTTTAGACACTAGGAGAAGATAAGGAACACACCCATTATCAAGAAATCACATTAGGATTCTCTTTTTAACCTGTTCCTTAAAACACTAGTGCTTAGGAAATCTATTGGAGGCAGAAGCAGTCAAGGGTAGCTTAGGGTTAGGGTTAGGGTTAGGGTGAGGGTTAGGGTATGGCTTAGGGTACGGATTCGGGGAGGGGTTCGGGTAGGGCGTAGGGTATGGGTTAGGGTTAGGGTTAGGGTTAGTGTTAGGGTTAGGGCTCGGTTTAGGGTATGGGTTAGGATTAGGGTACTCGTTAGGGTTAGGGTAGCGGTTAGGGTTAGGTTACGCGTTAGGGTGAGGGTAGTTTTTAAACCTATCCCACTCTCTAGATACCCCTTAGCACGTAAAGGAATATTATTTGGGGGTCCAGCCAGGGAGAAGAGTTTAGACACTAGGAGAAGATAAGGAACACACCCATTATCAAGAAATCACATTAGGATTCTCTTTTTAACCTGTTCCTTAAAACACTAGTGCTTAGGAAATCTATTGGAGGCAGAAGCAGTCAAGGGTAGCTTAGGGTTAGGGTTAGGGTTAGGGTGAGGGTTAGGGTATGGCTTAGGGTACGGGTTCGGGGAGGAGTTCGGGTAGGGTGTAGGGTATGGGTTAGGGTTAGGGTTAGGGTTAGTGTTAGGTTTAGGGCTCGTTTTAGGGTACGGGTTAGGATTAGGGTACGCGTTAGTGTTAGGGTAGGTGTTAGGGTTAGGGTACGCGATAGGGTGAGGTTAGTTATTAAACCTATCCCACTCTCTAGATACCCCTTAGCACGTAAAGGAATATTATTTGGGGGTCCAGCCATGGAGAAGAGTTTAGACACTAGGAGAAGATTAGGAACACACCCATTCTCAAGAAATCACATTAGGATTCTCTTTTTAACCTGTTCCTTAAAACACTAGTGCTTAGGAAATCTATTGGAGGCAGAAGCAGTCAAGGGTAGCTTAGGGTTAGGGTTAGGGTTAGGGTGAGGGTTAGGGTATGGCTTAGGGTACGGGTTCGGGGAGGGGTTCGGGTAGGGCGTAGGGTATGGGTTAGTGTTAGGGTTAGGGTTAGTGTTAGGGTTAGGGCTCGGTTTAGGGTACGGGTTAGGATTAGGGTACGCGTTAGGGTTAGGGTAGGGGTTAGGGTTAGGGTACGCGTTAGGGTGGGGGTAGTTATTAAACCTATCACACTCTCTAGATACCCCTTAGCACGTAAAGGAATATTATTTGGGGGTCCAGCCATGGAGAAGGGTTTAGACAGTAGAAGAAGATAAGGAACACACCCATTATCAAGAAATCACAATATGATTCTCTTTTTAAACTGTTCCTTAAAACACTAGTGGTTAGGAAATCTATTGGAGGCAGAAGCACTCAAGGGTAGCTTAGGGTTAGGGTTAGGGTTAGGGTGAGGGTTAGGGTACGGCTTAGGGTACGGGTTCGGGGAGGGATTCGGGTAGGGCGTAGGGTATGGGTTAGGGTTAGGGTTAGGGTTAGTGTTAGGGTTAGGGCTCGGTTTAGGGTATGGGTTAGGATTAGGGTACTCGTTAGGGTTAGGGTAGCGGTTAGGGTTAGGTTACGCGTTAGGGTGAGGGTAGTTTTTAAACCTATCCCACTCTCTAGATACCCCTTAGCACGTAAAGGAATATTATTTGGGGGTCCAGCCATGGAGAAGAGTTTAGACACTAGGAGAAGATAAGGAACACACCCATTATCAAGAAATCACATTAGGATTCTCTTTTTAACCTGTTCCTTAAAACACTAGTGCTTAGGAAATCTATTGGAGGCAGAAGCAGTCAAGGGTAGCTTAGGGTTAGGGTTAGGGTTAGGGTGAGGGTTAGGGTATGGCTTAGGGTACGGATTCGGGGAGGGGTTCGGGTAGGGCGTAGGGTATGGGTTAGGGTTAGGGTTAGGGTTAGTGTTAGGGTTAGGGCTCGGTTTAGGGTATGGGTTAGGATTAGGGTACTCGTTAGGGTTAGGGTAGCAGTTAGGGTTAGGTTACGCGTTAGGGTGAGGGTAGTTTTTAAACCTATCCCACTCTCTAGATACCCCTTAGCACGTAAAGGAATATTATTTGGGGGTCCAGCCAGGGAGAAGAGTTTAGACACTAGGAGAAGATAAGGAACACACCCATTATCAAGAAATCACATTAGGATTCTCTTTTTAACCTGTTCCTTAAAACACTAGTGCTTAGGAAATCTATTGGAGGCAGAAGCAGTCAAGGGTAGCTTAGGGTTAGGGTTAGGGTTAGGGTGAGGGTTAGGGTATGGCTTAGGGTACGGGTTCGGGGAGGAGTTCGGGTAGGGTGTAGGGTATGGGTTAGGGTTAGGGTTAGGGTTAGTGTTAGGTTTAGGGCTCGTTTTAGGGTACGGGTTAGGATTAGGGTACGCGTTAGTGTTAGGGTAGGTGTTAGGGTTAGGGTACGCGATAGGGTGAGGTTAGTTATTAAACCTATCCCACTCTCTAGATACCCCTTAGCACGTAAAGGAATATTATTTGGGGGTCCAGCCATGGAGAAGAGTTTAGACACTAGGAGAAGATTAGGAACACACCCATTCTCAAGAAATCACATTAGGATTCTCTTTTTAACCTGTTCCTTAAAACACTAGTGCTTAGGAAATCTATTGGAGGCAGAAGCAGTCAAGGGTAGCTTAGGGTTAGGGTTAGGGTTAGGGTGAGGGTTAGGGTATGGCTTAGGGTACGGGTTCGGGGAGGGGTTCGGGTAGGGCGTAGGGTATGGGTTAGTGTTAGGGTTAGGGTTAGTGTTAGGGTTAGGGCTCGGTTTAGGGTACGGGTTAGGATTAGGGTACGCGTTAGGGTTAGGGTAGGGGTTAGGGTTAGGGTACGCGTTAGGGTGGGGGTAGTTATTAAACCTATCACACTCTCTAGATACCCCTTAGCACGTAAAGGAATATTATTTGGGGGTCCAGCCATGGAGAAGAGTTTAGACACTAGGAGAAGATAAGGAACACACCCATTATCAAGAAATCACATTAGGATTCTCTTTTTAACCTGTTCCTTAAAACACTAGTGCTTAGGAAATCTATTGGAGGCAGAAGCAGTCAAGGGTAGCTTAGGGTTAGGGTTAGGGTTAGGGTGAGGGTTAGGGTACGGCTTAGGGTACGGGTTCGGGGAGGGGTTCGGGTAGGGCGTAGGCTATGGGTTAGGGTTAGGGTTAGGGTTAGTGTTAGGGTTAGGGCTCGGTTTAGGGTACGGGTTAGGATTAGGGTACGCGTTAATGTTAGGGTAGGGGTTAGGGTTAGGGTATGCGATAGGGTGAGGTTAGTTATTAAACCTATCCCACTCTCTAGATACCCCTTAGCACGTAAAGGAATATTATTTGGGGGTCCAGCCATGGAGAAGAGTTTAGACACTAGGAGAAGATAAGGAACACACCCATTATCAAGAAATCACATTAGGATTCTCTTTTTAACCTGCTCCTTAAAACACTAGTGCTTAGGAAATCTATTGGAGGCAGAAGCAGTCAAGGGTAGCTTAGGGTTAGGGTTAGGGTTAGGGTGAGGGTTAGGGTATGGCTTAGGGTACGGGTTTGGGGAGGGTTTCGGGTAGGGCGTAGGGTATGTGTTAGGGTTAGGGTTAGGGCTAGTGTTAGGGTTAGGGCTCGGTTTGGGGTACGGGTTAGGATTAGGGTACGCGTTAGGGTTAGTGTAGGGGTTAGGGTTAGGGTACACGTTAGGGTGAGGGTAGTTATTAAACCTATCACACTCTCTAGATACCCCTTAGCACGTAAAGGAATATTATTTGGGGGTCCAGCCATGGAAAAGAGTTTAGACAAGAGGAGAAGATAAGGAACACACCCATTATCAAGAAATCACATTAGGATTCTCTTTTTAACCTGTTCCTTAAATCACTAGTGCTTAGGAAATCTATTGGAGGCAGAAGCCTTCTAGGGTAGCTTTGGGTTAGGGTTAGGGTTAGGGTTAGGGTGAGGGTTAGGGTACGGCTTAGGGTACGGGTTCGGGGAGGGATTCGGGTAGGGCGTAGGGTATGGGTTAGAGTTAGGGTTAGGGTTAGTGTTAGGGTTAGGGCTCGGTTAAGGGTTCGGGTTAGGATTAGGGTACGCGTTAGTGTTAAGGTAGGGGTTAGGGTTAGGGTACGCTTTAGGGTGAGGGTAGTTATTAAACCTATCCCACTCTCTAGATACCCCTTAGCACGTAAAGGAATATTATTTGGGGGTCCAGCCATGGAGAAGGGTTTAGACACTAGAAGAAGATAAGGAACACACCCATTATCAAGAAATCACAATATGATTCTCTTTTTAAACTGTTCCTTAAAACACTAGTGGTTAGGAAATCTATTGGAGGCAGAAGCACTCAAGGGTAGCTTAGGGTTAGGGTTAGGGTTAGGGTGAGGGTTAGGGTACGGCTTAGGGTACGGGTTCGGGGAGGGATTCGGGTAGGGCGTAGTGTATGGGTTAGGGTTAGGGTTAGGGTTAGTGTTAGGGTTAGGGCTCGGTTTAGGTTATGGGTTAGGATTAGCGTACTCGTTAGGGTTAGGGTAGCGGTTAGGGTTAGGTTACGCGTTAGGTTGAGGGTAGTTTTTAAACCTATCCCACTCCCTAGATACCCCTTAGCACGTAAAGGAATATTATTTGGGGGTCCAGCCATGGAGAAGAGTTTAGACACTAGGAGAAGATAAGGAACACACCCATTATCAAGAAATCACATTAGGATTCTCTTTTTAACCTGTTCCTTAAAACACTAGTGCTTAGGAAATCTATTGGAGGCAGAAGCAGTCAAGGGTAGCTTAGGGTTAGGGTTAGGGTTAGGGTGAGGGTTAGGGTACGGCTTAGGGTACGGGTTCGGGGAGGGGTTCGGGTAGGGCGTAGGGTATGGGTTAGGGTTAGGGTTAGGGCTAGTGTTAGGGTTAGGGCTCGGTTTAGGGTACGGGTTAGGATTAGGGTACGCGTTAGGGTTAGGGTAAGGGTTAGGGTTAGGGTACGCGTTAGGGTGAGGGTAGTTATTAAACCTATCCCACTCTCTAGATACCCCTTAGCACGTAAAGGAATATTATTTGGGGGTCCAGCCATGGAGAAGAGTTTAGACACGAGGAGAGGATAAGGAACACACCCATTATCAAGAAATCACATTAGGATTCTCTTTTTAACCTGTTCCTTAAAACACTAGTGCTTAGGAAATCTATTGGAGGCAGAAGCAGTCAAGGGTAGCTTAGGGTTAGGGTTAGGGTGAGGGTGAGGGTTAGGGTGCGGCTTAGGGTACGGGTTCGGGGAGGGGTTCGGGTAGGGCGTAGGCTATGGGTTAGGGTTAGGGTTAGGGTTAGTGTTAGGGTTAGGGCTCGGGTTAGGGTACGGGTTAGGATTAGGGTACGCGTTAGTGTTAGGGTAGGGGTTAGGGTTAGGGTATGCGATAGGGTGAGGTTAGTTATTAAACCTATCCCACTCTCTAGATACCCTTTAGCACGTAAAGGAATATTATTTGGGGGTCCAGCCATGGAGAAGAGTTTAGACACTAGGAGAAGATAAGGAACACACCCATTATCAAGAAATCACATTAGGATTCTCTTTTTAACCTGTTCCTTAAAACACTAGTGCTTAGGAAATCTATTGGAGGCAGAAGCAGTCAAGGGTAGCTTAGGGTTAGGGTTAGGGTTAGGGTGAGGGTTAGGGTATGGCTTAGGGTACGGGTTCGGGGAGGGTTTCGGGTAGGGCGTAGGGTATGTGTTAGGGTTAGGGTTAGGGCTAGTGTTAGGGTTAGGGCTCGGTTTGGGGTACGGGTTAGGATTAGGGTACGCGTTAGGGTTAGTGTAGGGGTTAGGGTTAGGGTACACGTTAGGGTGAGGGTAGTTATTAAACCTATCACACTCTCTAGATACCCCTTAGCACGTAAAGGAATATTATTTGGGGGTCCAGCCATGGAAAAGAGTTTAGACAAGAGGAGAAGATAAGGAACACACCCATTATCAAGAAATCACATTAGGATTCTCTTTTTAACCTGTTCCTTAAATCACTAGTGCTTAGGAAATCTATTGGAGGCAGAAGCCGTCTAGGGTAGCTTTGGGTTAGGTTTAGGTTTAGGGTTAGGGTGAGGGTTAGGGTACGGCTTAGGGTACGGGTTCGGGGAGGGATTCGGGTAGGGCGTAGGGTATGGGTTAGAGTTAGGGTTAGGGTTAGTGTTAGGGTTAGGGCTCGGTTAAGGGTTCGGGTTAGGATTAGGGTACGCGTTAGTGTTAAGGTAGGGGTTAGGGTTAGGGTACGCTTTAGGGTGAGGGTAGTTATTAAACCTATCCCACTCTCTAGATACCCCTTAGCACGTAAAGGAATATTATTTGGGGGTCCAGCCATGGAGAAGGGTTTAGACACTAGAAGAAGATAAGGAACACACCCATTATCAAGAAATCACAATATGATTCTCTTTTTAAACTGTTCCTTAAAACACTAGTGGTTAGGAAATCTATTGGAGGCAGAAGCACTCAAGGGTAGCTTAGGGTTAGGGTTAGGGTTAGGGTGAGGGTTAGGGTACGGCTTAGGGTACGGGTTCGGGGAGGGATTCGGGTAGGGCGTAGTGTATGGGTTAGGGTTAGGGTTAGGGTTAGTGTTAGGGTTAGGGCTCGGTTTAGGTTATGGGTTAGGATTAGCGTACTCGTTAGGGTTAGGGTAGCGGTTAGGGTTAGGTTACGCGTTAGGTTGAGGGTAGTTTTTAAACCTATCCCACTCCCTAGATACCCCTTAGCACGTAAAGGAATATTATTTGGGGGTCCAGCCATGGAGAAGAGTTTAGACACTAGGAGAAGATAAGGAACACACCCATTATCAAGAAATCACATTAGGATTCTCTTTTTAACCTGTTCCTTAAAACACTAGTGCTTAGGAAATCTATTGGAGGCAGAAGCAGTCAAGGGTAGCTTAGGGTTAGGGTTAGGGTTAGGGTGAGGGTTAGGGTACGGCTTAGGGTACGGGTTCGGGGAGGGGTTCGGGTAGGGTGTAGGGTATGGGTTAGGGTTAGGGTTAGGGCTAGTGTTAGGGTTAGGGCTCGGTTTAGGGTACGGGTTAGGATTAGGGTACGCGTTAGGGTTAGGGTAAGGGTTAGGGTTAGGGTACGCGTTAGGGTGAGGGTAGTTATTAAACCTATCCCACTCTCTAGATACCCCTTAGCACGTAAAGGAATATTATTTGGGGGTCCAGCCATGGAGAAGAGTTTAGACACGAGGAGAGGATAAGGAACACACCCATTATCAAGAAATCACATTAGGATTCTCTTTTTAACCTGTTCCTTAAAACACTAGTGCTTAGGAAATCTATTGGAGGCAGAAGCAGTCAAGGGTAGCTTAGGGTTAGGGTTAGGGTTAGTGTGAGGGTTAGGGTTAGGGTACGGCTTAGGGTACGGGTTCGGGGAGGGGTTCGGGTAGGGCGTAGGGTATGGGTTAGGGTTAGGGTTAGGGCTAGTGTTAGGGTTAGGGCTCGGTTTAGGGTACGGGTTAGGATTAGGGTACGCGTTAGGGTTAGGGTAAGGGTTAGGGTTAGGGTACGCGTTAGGGTGAGGGTAGTTATTAAACCTATCCCACTCTCTAGATACCCCTTAGCACGTAAAGGAATATTATTTGGGGGTCCAGCCATGGAGAAGAGTTTAGACACGAGGAGAGGATAAGGAACACACCCATTATCAAGAAATCACATTAGGATTCTCTTTTTAACCTGTTCCTTAAAACACTAGTGCTTAGGAAATCTATTGGAGGCAGAAGCAGTCAAGGGTAGCTTAGGGTTAGGGTTAGGGTGAGGGTGAGGGTTAGGGTGCGGCTTAGGGTACGGGTTCGGGGAGGGGTTCGGGTAGGGCGTAGGCTATGGGTTAGGGTTAGGGTTAGGGTTAGTGTTAGGGTTAGGGCTCGGGTTAGGGTACGGGTTAGGATTAGGGTACGCGTTAGTGTTAGGGTAGGGGTTAGGGTTAGGGTATGCGATAGGGTGAGGTTAGTTATTAAACCTATCCACTCTCTAGATACCCTTTAGCACGTAAAGGAATATTATTTGGGGGTCCAGCCATGGAGAAGAGTTTAGACACTAGGAGAAGATAAGGAACACACCCATTATCAAGAAATCACATTAGGATTCTCTTTTTAACCTGTTCCTTAAAACACTAGTGCTTAGGAAATCTATTGGAGGCAGAAGCAGTCAAGGGTAGCTTAGGGTTAGGGTTAGGGTTAGGGTGAGGGTAAGGGTATGGCTTAGGGTACGGGTTCGGGGAGGTGTTCGGGTAGGGCGTAGGGTATGGGTTAGGGTTAGGGTTAGGGCTAGTGTTAGGGTTAGGGCTCGGTTTGGGGTACGGGTTAGGATTAGTGTATGCGTTAGGGTTAGGGTAGGGGTTAGGGTTAGGGTGCACGTTAGGGTGAGGATAGTTAATAAACCTATCCCACTCTCTAGATACCCCTTAGCACGTAAAGGAATATTATTTGGGGGTCCAGCCATGGAGAAGAGTTTAGACACGAGGAGAAGATAAGAAACACACCCATTATCAAGAAATCACATTAGGATTCTCTTTTTAACCTGTTCCTTAAAACACTAGTGCTTAGGAAATCTATTGGAGGCAGAAGCAGTCAAGGGTAGCTTAGGGTTAGGGTGAGGGTTAGGGTACGGCTTAGGGTACGGGTTCGGGGAGGGGTTCGGGTAGGGCGTAGGGTATGGGTTAGGGTTAGGGTTAGGGCTAGTGTTAGGGTTAGGGCTCGGTTTAGGGTACGGGTTAGGATTAGGGTACGCGTTAGGGTTAGGGTAAGGGTTAGGGTTAGGGTACGCGTTAGGGTGAGGGTAGTTATTAAACCTATCCCACTCTCTAGATACCCCTTAGCACGTAAAGGAATATTATTTGGGGGTCCAGCCATGGAGAAGAGTTTAGACACGAGGAGAAGATAAGGAACACACCCATTATCAAGAAATCACATTAGGATTCTCTTTTTAACCTGTTCCTTAAAACACTAGTGCTTAGGAAATCTATTGGAGGCAGAAGCAGTCAAGGGTAGCTTAGGGTTATGGTTAGGGTTAGGGTGAGGGTTAGGGTACGGCTTAGGGTACGGGTTCGGGGAGGGGTTCGGGTAGGGCGTGGGGTATGGGTTAGGGTTAGGGTTAGGGCTAGTGTTAGGGTTAGGGCTCGGTTTAGGGTACGGGTTAGGATTAGGGTACGCATTAGGGTTAGGGTAAGGGTTAGGGTTTGGGTACGCGTTAGGGTGAGGGTAGTTATTAAACCTATCCCACTCTCTAGATACCCCTTAGCACGTAAAGGAATATTATTTGGGGGTCCAGCCATGGAGAAGAGTTTAGACACGAGGAGAAGATAAGGAACACACCCATTATCAAGAAATCACATTAGGATTCTCTTTTTAACCTGTTCCTTAAATCACTAGTGCTTAGGAAATCGACTGGAGGCAGAAGCAGTCAAGGGTAGCTTAGGGTTAGGGTTAGGGTTAGGGTGAGGGTTAGGGTACGGCTTAGGGTACGGGTTCGGGGAGGGGTTCGGGTAGGGCGTAGGCTATGGGTTAGGGTTAGGGTTAGGGTTAGTGTTAGGGTTAGGGCTCGGTTAAGGGTACGGGTTAGGATTAGGGTACGCGTTAGTGTTAGGTTAGGGGTTAGGGTTAGGGTACGCTTTAGGGTGAGGGTAGTTATTAAACCTATCCCACTCTCTAGATACCCCTTAGCACGTAAAGGAATATTATTTGGGGGTCCAGCCATGGAGAAGGGTTTAGACACTAGGAGAAGATAAGGAACACACCCATTATCAAGAAATCACAATATGATTCTCTTTTTAAACTGTTTCTTAAAACACTAGTGGTTAGGAAATCTATTGGAGGCAGAAGCAGTCAAGGGTAGCTTAGGGTTAAGGTTAGGGTTAGGGTGAGGGTTATTGTACGGCTTAGGGTACGGGTTCGGTGAGGGGTTCGGGTACGGTGTAGGGTATGGGTTAGGGTTAGGGTTAGGGTTAGTGTTAGGGTTAGGGCTCTGTTTAGGGTACGGGTTAGGATTAGGGTACGCGTTATTGTTAGGGTAGGGGTTAGGGTTAGGGTACGCGTTAGGGTGGGGGTAGTTATTAAACCTATCACACTCTCTAGATACCCCTTAGCACGTAAAGGAATATTATTTGGGGGTCCAGCTATGGAGAAGAGTTTAGACACTAGGATAAGATAAGGAACACACCCGTTATCAAGAAATCACATTAGGATTCTCTTTTTAACCTGTTCCTTAAAACACTAGTGTTTAGGAAATCTATTGGAGGCAGAAGCAGTCAAGGGTAGCTTAGCATTAGGGTTAGGGTTAGGGTACGTCTTAGGGTACGGGTTAGGTGAGGGGTTCGGGTAGGGCGTAGGGTATGGGTTAGGGTTAGTGTTAGGGTTAGGGCTCGGTTTAGGGTACGGTTTAGGATTAGTGTATGCGTTAGTGTTAGGGTAGGGGTTAGGGTTAGGGTACGCATTAGGGTTAGGGTAGTTATTAAACCTATCCCACTCTGTAGATACTCCTTAGCACGTAAAGGAATATTATTTGGGGGTCCAGCCATGGAGAAGAGTTTCGACACTAGGATAAGATAAAGGTCACACCCATTATAAAGAAATCACATTAGGATTCTCTTTTTAACCTATTCCTTAAAACACTAGTGCTGAGGAAATCTATTGGAGGCAGAAGCAGTCAAGGGTAGCTTAGGGTTAGGGTTAGGGTTAGGGTGAGCGTTAGGGTACGACTTAGGGTACGGGTTCGGGAACGGGTTCGGGAAGGGCGTAGGGTATGGTTAGGATTAGTGTTAGGGTTAGTGTTAGGGTTAGGGCTCGGTTTAGGGTATGGTTTAGGATTAGGGTACGCGTTAGGGTTAGGGTAGGGTTTACGGTTAGGGTACACGTTAGGGTTAGGGTCGTTATTATACCTATCCCACTCTCTAGATACCCCTTAGCACGTAAAGGAATATCATTTGGGGGTCTAGCCATGGAGAAGAGTTTAGACACTAGGATAAGATAAGGAACACACCCATTATCAAGAAATCACATTAGGATTCTCATTTTAACCTGTTCCTTAAAACACTAGTCCTTAGGAAATCTATTGGAGGCAGAAGCAGTCAAGGGTAGCTTAGGGTTACGGTTAGGGTGAGGGTGAGGGTTAGGGTACGGTTTAGGGTATGGGTTCGGGGAGGGGTTCGGGTAGGGCGTAGAGTATGGTTTAGGGTTAGGTTTAGGGTTAGGGTTAGTGTTAGGGCTCGGTTTAGGGTACGGGTTAAGATTAGAGTACGCGTTAAAGTTAGGGTAGGGGTTAGGGTTAGGGTACGCGTTAGGGTTTGGGTAGTTATTAAACCAATCCCACTCTCTAGATACCCCTTAGCACATAAAGGAAATATTATTTTGGGGTCCAGCCATGGAGAAGAGTTTAGACACTAGGATAAGAGAAGGAACACACCCATTATCAAGAAATCACTTTAGGATTCTCTTTTTAACCTGTTCCTTAATACACTAGTGCTTAGGAAATCTATTGGAGGCAGAAGCAGTCAAGGGTAGCTTAGGTTTAGGGTTAGGGTTAGTGTGAAGGTTAGGGTACGGCTTAGGGTTCGGGTTCGGGGAGGCGTTATGCTATGGCGTAGGGTATGGGTTAGGGTTAGGGTTAGGGTTAGTGTTAGGGTTAGGGCTCGGTTTTGGGTACGGGTTAGGATTAGGGTACGCGTTAGGGTTAGGGTCGGGGTTAGCGTTACGGTACGCGTTAGGGTGAGGGTAGTTATTAAACCTATCCCACTCTCTAGATACCACTTAGCACGTAAAGGAATATTATTTGGGGGTCCAGCCATGGAGAAGAGTTTAGACACTAGGATAAGATATGGAACACACCCATTATCAAGAAATCACATTAGGATTCTCTTTTTTACTTGTTCCTTAAAACACTAGTGCTTAGGAACTCTATTGGAGGCAGAAGCCGTCAAGGGTAGCTCAGGGTTAGGGTTAGGGTTAAGTTTAGGGTGAGGGTTACGGTACAGCTTCAGGCCCTCTTCTGGTTCCGGGGGGTAGGCTGAGCCTGTGGTTAATTCTTCTTCCTGATGGGAAAATAGAGTGACCTGTGCCTGTCCCAACACATAGAGCTAGTCTCTCATTGGTTCCCCTTCTTCCCATTCATCTTCAGAACAAATTGCAACCTGTACGGAACAGGAGGTTAAAGGTGCTGATGCTCCAAGTAGGGAGGTTGCTAGTAAAGCGGCTGGAATGGCGAACCGGAGCACAAGGAGGTGAGAAATGAGGTGCATTTTAGAAACCTTTCCCGATCACACGGTGTACCATCTTCTGGGTTTCTCATGCATCTTTTCGATGTAGGAAGATGACCTTGTACCTGGAGATTTGGGACCCATGGGCTGGGTACCACGCAGTATTACTTTAAAGGGTCTGCGTTGGCTCACCCAAACTCACCAAACCTCTCAGCCCCAAGAGTGTCCACCCTTATGTCTCATCCAGCTGTGGGTCCAGATATGGTCAATCCAGGTTGCATCACAGCCCCTGAATGAATTGTGTGAGTATTTCTCTCTCTTTCACTGTCTTTGTTTCATGGGTTTTGAAAAGTAATTTATTTTTATAATGGGGTTTAGCTGCTTTTCACTGCTGTGTTTATGCCGCTTTACACCCACTTGACTCACTTACAGAGAGATATCAATACATAGGTTTGAAGATTCTTACTAGTCAGAAATATTCTTGTGCGATGAATAGGGGGTGTTGAGTTCAGTTCACTGAGCAAGGAGTAAGTGTTGTCTATTACATATTGGGTTTATGGAACGGTATGTTGGCTAATTTGAAACCCTTGTTTTATGCATCACCCCACCTCACCTTTCCCGTTAAGCAGCCATATTGTGTTTTCTAAATGTGTGATTCTCTTCTGTTTTGTAATTCAGTTCAAGTGTAACGGTTTTTACATTCCCTCTATAAGTGATATCTTATGATAAGTGTCTTTTTCTGTGTGACTTATTTCACTTAGAATCGTTGTACCTAAATCCACTCATTATGCTGCTACTAACATTATGACATTGATGTCATGCCTGAGAGATATCCCATTCTACATAAGGACCTCAAATTCTTTATCCATTTTTCGCTTTCCTGGGCTATTTAAGATGTAATGAAGTGGAGGTTCCTGTCAACAGAGCAGCTATGAACTTTGGGGTGCCTGTGTCTTGCTGATTTTTAGTTTTCCCAATTTATACACCCATGAGTGGAAGTGCCCTATGCTCTCTAAGCTGTGTTTTTTCGATGTTTCAGGACACACCGTACACTTCTCCAGAGTGGCTGTTGGCAATTTACATCCCACCCATCAGCGTAGCAAGGCTCCCATTTCTCCATGGCCTGTCCTGCATTTCTGGTTTTGATACATTTTTCAGCATGGCCCTTTTGACCGATGGGAAGCGAGACTTCTTTGTAGTGCTGATTTGCCTTGCCAGGTTGTTTGGTTGGCCAAAACGGGCGTATGTGTTTTTTCCTGAATATATTCAGGAAAAAACGCATACGCCCTTTTTGGCCAAGGGCATCACTGTCAACGTTTTGCCGCTTTTCATGGGCTTTAAAGGCGATTCGAATCTACCTCCTGAAATCTGTTTCCTGCAATTCTGCCTTGCTTTCAAATCCTCTTCGTTGCCTTCCCTCAATTTATTTGTGGACTAGAGTTATCATTTATAACTGCGCAGGTTTTGTGAATTGCAGTGCCCCTGACCTGAATTTTTCAACTCGCTTTTTTGGGAGCTGGCCGCAAAAGTGCAGGATTGCTTCAGGCCCTCTTCTGGTTCCGGGGGCCAGGCTGAGCCTGTGGTTAATTCTTCTTCCTGATGGGAAAATAGAGTGATGTGTGCCTGTCCCAAAATATAGAGCTAGTCTCTCATTGGTTCCCCTTCTTCCCATGCATCCTCAGGACAAATTGCAACCTGTACGGAACAGGAGGTTAAAGGTGCTTATGCTCCAAGTAGGGAGATTGCTAGTCAAGGGGCTGGAATGGCGAACCGGAGCACAAGGAGATGACAAATGAGGTGCGTTTTAGAAACCTTTCCCGATCACACGGTGTACCATCTTCTGGGTTTCTCATGCATGTTTTCGATGTAGGAAGATGCCCTTGTACCGGGAGATTTGGGACCCATGGGATGGGTACCACGCAGTATTACTTTAATAGGTCTGCATTTGCTCACCCAACCTCACCAAACCTCTCAGCCCCAAGAGTGTCCACCCTTATGTCTCATCCAGCTGTGGGTATAGATATGGTCAATACAGGTTGTATCACAGCCCCTGACCGAATTGTGTAAGAATTTCTCTCTCTTTCATTGTCTTTGTTTCATGGGTGTTTTAAAGAAATTTATTTTTATAATGGGGTTTAGCTTCTTTTCACTGCTCTGTTTATGCCGCTTTGCACCCACTTGACTCACTTACGGAGAGATATCAATACCTAGGTTTTAAGGTTCTTACTTGTCAGATATATTCTTGTGCGGTGAATAGCGGGTGTTGAGTCCAGTTCACTGAGCAAGGAGTAGTTCTTGTCTATTACATATTGGGTTTATGGAACGGTATATGAACTAATTTGAAACCCTTCTTTCATGTATCACACCACCTCACCTTTCCCGTTAAGCAGTCATAGTGTGTCTTCTAAAAGTGTGACTCTGTTCTGTTTTGTAATTCAGTTCAAGTGTGACGGTTTTTACATTCCCTCTATAAGTGATATCTTATGATAAGTGTCTTTTTCTGTGTGACTTATTTCACTTAGAATCGTCGAAACTAAATCCACTCCTCATGCTGCTACTCGCGTTAAGACATTGATTTCATGGCTGAGTGATATTCCATTGTACATAAGAAGCAAAACTTCTTTATCCATTTTTCTGTTTCCTAGGATATTTAAGGTGTAATGAAGTGGAGGTTCTTGTCAACAGAGCAACCTTTTACTTTGGGTTGCCTGTGTCTTGCTGGTTTTTAGATTTCCCAATTTATACGCCCATGCGTGGAAGTGCCCCATTCTCTGTAGCTGTGTTTTTTAGATGTTTTTGGAAACACCATACCCTTCTGCAGAGTCGCCATTGGCAATTTACATCCCGCCCATCAGTGTAACAAGGCTCCCTTTCCTCCTTGTCCTCTCCTGCATTTCTTGTTTTTACACTTTTTTAGGAAGTTCCTTTTGACCGATGGGAAGTGAGACTCCTTTGTAGTGCTGATTTGCATTTCCGGCTTGCTTGGTTGGCCAAAAAGGGCCTATGCGTTTTTTTCTGAATTTATTCAGGAAAAAATGCATACGCCCTTTTTGGCCAAGGGCATCCTTGTCGACGTTTGGCCGCTTTTCATGTGCTTTAGTGGCGATTCGATTCTAACTCCTGAAATTTGTTTCCTGCAATTCTGCCTTTCCTTCCAATCCTTTTCGTTGCCTTCCCTCAATATAGTTTTGGACGATAGTTATAATTTAAAACTCTGCAGGTTTATGAATTGCAGTGCCCCTGAGCTCCATTTTTCAACTCGCTTTTTGGGAGCTTCCCGCAGAGCCGCTGGTTTGCTTCTGGCCCTACTCTGGTTCTCAGTGGCAGGCTAAGCCTTTGCTTAATTCTTCTTCCTGATTGGAAATTAGAGTGACATGTGCCTGTCCGAGCATCTAGGGCTTGGCTCTCCTTGTTTCTCCTCCTTCCCCTTCTTCCTTTGGACAAATTCCAAATTCTGTGCAACTGGATGTTGAAGGTGCTGACATCCTCAAGTGGGGAGGTTTTAAGGAAAATGGCTGGAGGGGTGAATCCAACAACCAGGAAATTAGGAGTTTTGGTTCCTTTTCCAAAATCTTCCTGATCCAACCGTGTTCCATCTTCTGTGTGTCACTAGCATGTTTTAGCTGTAGGAAAGGTCCCGTGTATGTAAGGAGAACACCAGGGATTTTTCCAAATCAGTGTCTCCCCGATCTCCAATCTGGGGAATTTTTAAGCTACTGGTACATGTGTGTTCATTAAGGGACTTGGGCCGTAGGCAGAGTCCGAACTTTAGATGATTGAAGTCTTCAGGCTCAGAAACGCTCACCATCGGCCTCCTTTAGTTTCCATTTTATCTGTAGTTGATAGATGATGTTGATATAGATATCTATTGTTTTTCAGATTATTTCCCCTTAGGGGTCATTAAAAAATATTGAGTATAGTTCCCTGTGCTATACAGTAGTTCCTTGTTGATGATATATTTTATACATAGCAGTGTGTATATGTTAATCCGAAACTGTTAATTTATCCCTCCTCCCACCTTTCCCCTTTGGTAATAAAAAAATATAAGATTTTATACTTCTCAGAAATCTAGGAGCTGAAAGAGAGGTATCATTTTCAATGGAAAATCATTCAAAACAAGGTTGAAACTTCAACCAAGATTATTAGATGTACATCCTTGGAAAGAAATCACTGCATTTCACTACTGTTGACCTGACAAATAAGACAAACCCCTCCACTGAACTTGCTTATAATAAAGTGATGGAAATATCAAATGGAAGTGTTAGAAACATCTTATTTTACACGAGCCTTATACACTGCTCTATGTTAATTACAGTTTGGCTCACACATCTGTTCATTGAAGTTACAATGTTCTCAAATTCTGTTACTGATCCTGCAGAGTGGGCCCCAACAAGGGTCTCCCTGCCCAGTGTCATTGGAGCCAACAGATCGAGACTGACTTTGGTTCAGAAGCAAAGGAAAACTTTATATTTTAATCAGAGAATGGAGAGGTGAGAGTGTGTGCTCCCCTGCGGGTTGTGGGCCGGGCTGCTGTGTAGGGATCCTGTCAGCATCAGCGGGAGGGAGGGGGCGGAACTCTCGAGGGCCGGGTTGGCTGGAGCTCAGGTTCTATGTCGCAGAGTCTGCACAGGGCCCCACGAGCTGAGGTGTCGGCCCAGCCATTTTGCACTAGGAAATCGGGTCTGAAGTGCCGGGTGTGGGACCTCTGCATGTGGAAACCTAGGAGCAAGTGAAATTAGACAAAGTACAAAGGAAAAAATGGTTAGACTTTATTTTATTGCCCAGATTCTATTTTTATCTCCCAGGAATTTTTAATGGGCTTTGCCAGTGACAAAGCCCTCCTCTGCCTTTTGTCCCATTCCTCATTCGTGGGGCGCTGAGGGTGCAGACACCTCTTCTGTAAATGCTTCGTGCTGAGTTGGGTGTCCTCATACCTGGGGGGAGGGGCAGGACTTCTCTCCAGCAGCCTCCAGGTGAGGTTGATTGTCCCCAGGCCTCCTCCCTCACTGCTCGTCTGCCTGAGCACCAGCATTGGAAGTTTCATAGATTCTAATGACCTTTAAGGGTCCAGGAAAGAGATGTTCAGAGACGTTGCGGGGCGGGTGGGCGGTTTTACCCTGCTCCACATTGGTTCGACCCCCTTAGGCTGACGGTTTCTGCCAGCCTAGATGCTCTGACCAGTAGTCTGCGCTTTCTTCAGTTAGGCCACTGAATTAACGTACAAACAGCACCAGGTGTCAGAGCCCTGCTTGCTCAACTCCCAGACACTCCAGGGCTGGTGGTGATCCAGGACCATGACGGCCACTCAGTCAACGGCCTTTTGAAGTAGGAGGAGTACAGCCGGTCTCATTGGCCTCCGTCACCGCAGTGTCTGTAGGCTTTTCTATGGTGGCAGCGTTATTTACGGTTCCCCTGCCAAGTTTATTAGCTCCGCTCTGGGTGCAGTAAGTCCTGTAAGCAATAGTCTGCTCTTTTGGGGCACACTCTTGTTGTTTTCTGAGAGAAGCTCCAGGTCAAGTGATGGTCACACGAGTCGTCATGGGGGCCCATTGCCCCCAGTTGTCTCTCCGGAGGTTGGTGTTGGAGGGCCTCCTCACTCGAGGTCATTGTGCCCACGGAGCAATCCCTGCAACTTCAGGGCATGGTGGGTGGTTAGGATCACCAAGTGGCGTCCTTTACCCTTAGGAGGGAGCTGGCCTTGCGGGCTGCTGATTTCCAGGTTTTTAGATACCCCCAGTATCCTGGTCGGATGGGGTGGCTGGTCAATGCCTGGAGGGCATTCTTGCATTGTTCCATTTCAAGTGGTCCCAGTTTTTGCACTAATACTCCAAGGGCGATTTGCCTTGGACCAGGAATGTAAAGGTCAAAGGGTTTAGCTAACTTAGGGAGGTCCAGGGCAAGGGTCTGAATTGACTGCACTTTCCCTTCTTGAAGGGCCGCTTCTGGATTCTATTCAAAAGGATCATCATCTTTTCCTTTCAGTGTTTCATATAGAGGCCCAGCTATTAGACTGTAGTTAGGGATCCAGATGCAGCAAACCCCGGTCTCCCCAGGATCCCCTAAGCTGTCTTCTAGATTCAGGAAGGGTGAGGCAGCAAATGGCTTCTTCCCTTTCCTGGGGTGGGCTTCTCCGACCTTCTGTATGAATGAAACCCAGGAAGGTCACCTTAGTTTGTGATATTTGAGCCTTTTTCTTGGACACCTTCTATCTTTTATTGGCTAGGTAGTTCAGAGGCCTCCTTAGTCGGGCTGGTGATCAGAATGTCATCTGCATATTGAAGGAGGGTTCCCTTCTCCAGAGGTAGATCTTTTAGGTCTTTAGCTAACGTTTCCCAAAAGATGGTGTGGGAATTTTTGAACCCCTGGGGCAGGACGGCCCAGCAGCATTGCTTTTGTTGTATGTTGAGTCCTGCCACTCACAGCCAAAATTTCTTGTGACTCTGGGACTAATGGAATACAGAAGAAGGCATCATTGAAGTCTAATACAGAATACCATGTCCTGCTGGATGGTAGAATGACCAGCAGGGTGTAGGAATTTGGAACTACTAGATGTATATCCTCTGTGGCTTCACTGACTGTCCTGGCGTCCTCTACCAGGTACCCAGCAGCCCACGGGGCTCTTGTGGTCGGGCCCCTCACAGGATATGGAGCTCACCTGGGCAGGTACCCAGCTGCCCATGGGGCTCTCGGTGTTAGGCCACTCCCAGGATATGGAGCTCACCTGGGCAGGTACCCAGCAGCCCATGGGGCCCTCATGGTCAGGCCCCTCCCAGGTTATGGAGCTCACCTGGGCAGGTACGCAGCAGCCCACAGGGCTCTCGTGGGCAGGCCCCTCCCTGGATATGGAGCTCCCCTGGACAGGTACCCTGGCAGGGCTGGGCACACAGGAACCGTGCACATAGCCCTCATTGCAGAGCACCCCCACCACAACTGTAGCTCAGAGCTGACACAGAGCACCTCAGAGCAGAGCTTGAACTAACAAACAGCAGCTCCAACAGGTCTGTGACCCTAGGCTTCACTCTGTGCAGCCTCCCTCTGCCTGGTCTTCCAGGGGCTTCCACTGCATCCGGGGCACCAGGCCTCTGTCTGCACCCACCACCCCTCCTCTCCCTGACTCCTGGGTTCCTCTCATTAGCAGAGGGTCTTCTTGAAGTTGTCTCCCACTCATGGACCAGATGAAATGATTAGAAAACAAGCCAGGGCTGCCGCCCCTTATCTATCCTGACTCTCGGGACCCTACACCTGTTCCTTGGATCTGGCCGGTGCAGCAAGGCCCATTTTCTGCAACTCTGAGCCCCTGAGGGGCGAGGATTGGCTGACCTTGGCAGCCTGACCCGGCCGGCCAGCCCTTCCCAGGTGTGCCTGGGTTGAGGTCAATATAAACACCCCTCCAGGCAGCAAAAGCCTCTGCAGCTGTGCCTGACGCCATATTCTCTGCCCCATCAGCAGTCTCGGGGTTGGGATGGTGGGAGGGAGTAGGGCCCGTGGCTCTATGAGTGGCCCGGTGTGACTGGGGCTCTGCTGGACTTCCTGAAGGAGTTGCCCTGCTGCCACCTGCTAAAGAAGAGGATGTGTCACCCATACTTGCTGCTGGAATTTCTCCCCGGGCAGAGGTGAGGAAGGAAAAAAGCAGTGGGGGCCGGGACAGGAGGGGTACCTCAGGCAGGGAAATGGAAAGCTTCCAGACGAGTGCCCAGGGCCAGGACCATCCTGGCTGGCCTGCAGGCACCAAGTCGGCCTGCGTGTCCAAGCCCCTTCCTCTAGCTTTTAAAGTCTTTGCACACATTCAGGTGTTTTACCTGGGAAGGGTGGGAAAAGTTCAGCAGCAACTGGCCTGGGGCTCAGCTCACATTTACTCAGAGACGCCTCCTCACGGTCCCCCAGCTTTGCAATGAGGACGCTCCTTGTGTTGGGGCTGCTGGCTGCATGGGAAATGATTCCCCACCTGTGACCAACTTCAGAATTGTTTACCACTGGAGCAAGTGCCCTGATAGGGTTTTCCTCTGTATGACCAGTGGGTTCTGTTTTTTTTTTTTCTTTTTTGGTTCAAGGTAAATTTTATTCCTCTTTTTGTATTTATGGATATAAGCATGGAAATAATTCATTCATATAAATACGTCTATGGGAAGGACAGAACTTTTTTTTCTGTTTTATTTTTTTAAGTATTAATTATTTTTTAATTTTTGAATTTATTTTATTCATTTTTTTATACAGCAGGTTCTTATTGGTTATCTATTTTATACATATAAGTGTATATATGTCAATCCCAGGCTCGCAATTCATCCCACCACCACCACCCTGCCACTTTCCCCCCTTGGTGTCCATACATTTGTTCTCTACATCTGTGTCTCTATTTCTGCCTTGCAAACCGGCTCATCTGTACCATTTTTCTAGGTTCCACATGTATGCGTTAATATACGATATTTGTTTTTCTCTTTCTGACTTACTTCACTCTGTATGACAGTCTCTAGATCTATCCACGTCTCTACAAATGACCCAATTTCATTCCTTTTTATGGCTGAGAAATATTGCATTTTATATATGTAGCACATCTTTTCCGTTCATCTGTCTATGGGCATTTAGGTTGCTTCCATGACCTGGCTATTGTAAATAGTGCTGCAGTGAACATTGTGGTGAATATGTCTTTTTGAATTATGGTTTTCTCTGGGTATATGGCCAGTAGTGGGATTGCTGGGTCACACGGTAATTCTATTTTTAGTTTTTTAAGGAACCTCCATACTGTTCTCCATAGTGACTGTATCAACTTACATTCCCACAAATAGTGTAAGAGGGTTCCCTTTTCTCCACACCCTCTCCAGCATTTGTTGTTTGTAGATTTTCTGATGATGCCCATTCTAACTCGTGTGAGGTGATAACTCATTGTAGTTTTGGTTTATATTTCTCTAATAATTAGTGATGTTGAGCAGCTTTTCATGTGCTTCTTGGTCATCTGTATGTCTTCTTGGGACAAATGTCTATTTACGTCATCTGCCCATTTTTGGATTGGGTTGTTTGTTTTTTTACTGTTGAGCTGCATGAGCTGTTTATATACATTGGAGATTAATCCTTTGTCCATTGATTCGTTTGCAAATATTTTCTCCCATTCTGAGGGTTGTCTTTTCGTCTTGTTTGTAGTTTCCTTTGCTTTGCAAAAGCTTTTAGGTTTCATTTGCTCCCATTTGTTTATTATTGTTTCTTATTCCATTACTCTAGGAGGTGGATCAAAAAAGACCTTGCTGTGATTTATGTCAAAGAGTATTCTTCCTATGTTTTCCTCTAAGAGTTTTATAGTGTCCGGTCTTACATTTTGGTCTCTAATGCATTTTGAGTTTATTTTTTGTGTATGGTGTTAGGGAGTGTTCTAATTTCATTCTTTTACATGTAGCTGTCCATTTTTCCCAGCACCACTTATTGAAGAGACTGTCTTTTCTCCATTGTATATCCTTGCCTCCTTTGTCATAGATTAGTGGGTCATAGGTGTGTAGGTTTATCTCTGGGCTTTCCTTTTTTTTTTTTTTTCTTTTACATCTTTAATGGAGTATAATTGCTTTACAATTGTGTGTTAGTTTCTGCTGTATAAAAAACTGAATCAGCTATGCGTATACATATAACACCATATCCCCTCCCTCTTGCACCTCCCTCTCACTCCCTTATCCCACCCTTTTAGGTGGTCACAAAGCACAGAGCTGGTCTCCCTGTGCTATGTGGCTGCTTCCCAGTAGCTATCAATTTTACATTTGGTACTGTATATATGTCCATACCACTCTCTCACTTTGTCCCAGCTTACCCTACCCCCTCCCCATGTCCTCAAGTCCTTTCTCTACGTCTGTGTCCTTAATCCTTTCCTGCCCCTAGGTTCTACATAAACTTTTTTTTTTAGATTCCATATATATGTGTTAGCATACGGTGTTTGTTTTTCTCTTTCTGACTTACTTCACTCTGTAGGACAGACTCTAGATCCATCCACCTCACTAAAAATAACTCAATTTCGTTTCTTTTTATGGCTGAATCATGTTCCATTGTATATATGTGCCACATCTTCTTTATCCATTTATCTGTTGATGGACACTTAGGTTGCTTCCATGTCCTGGCTATTGTAAATAGAGCTACAGTGAACATTGTGGTACATGACTCTTTTTGAATTATGGTTTTCTCAGGGTAAATGTCCAGGAGTGGGTTTGCTGGGTTGTATGGTAGTTCTATTTTTAGTTTTTAAGGAACCTTCATACCGTTCTCCCTAGTGGCTATATCAATTTACATTCCCACCAACAGTGCAAGAGGGTTCCCTTTTCTCCAATTAATGCCTCTCCAGCATTTATTGTTGGTAGATTTTTTGATGATGGCCATTCTGACTGGTGTGAGGTGATACCTCGCTGTAGTTTTGATTTGCATTTCTCTAATGATTAGTGATGTTCAGCATCTTTCATGTGTTTGTTGGCAACCTGTATATCTTCTTTGGAGAAATGTCTATTTAGGTCTTCTGCCCATTTTTGGATTGGGTTGTTTGGTTTTGTGATATTGAGCTACATGAGCTGCTTTTTGGAGATTAATCCTTTGCCATTTGCTTCATTTGAAAATATTTTCTCCCATTCTGATGGTTGTCTTTTCATCTTGCTTATGTTTTCCTTTGCTGTGCAAAAGAATTTATGTTTCATTAGGTCCCATTTTTTTATTTTTGTTTTTATTTCCATTTCTCTAGGAGGTGGGTCAAAAAGGATCTTGCTGTGATTTATGTCATAGACTGTTCTGCTTATGTTTTCCTCTAAGACTTTTATAGTGGCTGGTCTTATATTTAGGTCTCTAATCCATTTTGAGTTTATTTTTGTGTATGGTGTTAGGGAGTGTTCTAATTTCATTCTTTTACATGTAGCTGTCCAGTTTTCCCAGCACCACTTACTGAAGACACTGTCTTTTCTCCATTGTATACCCTTGCCTCCTTTGTCATAGATTAGTTAACCATAGGTATGTGGGTTTATCTCTGTGCTTTCTATCCTGTTCTATTGACCTATATTTCTGTTTTTGTGTCAGTACCATATTATCTTGATTACTGTAGCTTTGTAATATAGTCTGAAGTCTGGAAGTCTGATTCCTCCAGCTCTTTTTTTTCCCCCTGAAGACTGCTTTGGCTATCCAAGGTCTTTTGTGTCTCCCTACAAATTTTAAGATTTTTTTTTCTTGTTCCGTAGAAAATGCCAAAGGTATTTTGATCGGGATTGCATTAAATCTGTAGATTGCTTTGGGTAGTATAGTCATTTTCACAATATTGATTCTTCTAATCCAAGAACATGGTATATGTCTCCATCTGTTTATATCATCTTTGATTTCTTTCATCAGTGTCTTATAGTTTTCTGAGTACAGGTCTTTTACTTCCTTAGGTAGGTTTATTCCTAGGTATTTTATTCTTTTTGTTGCAGTGGTAATGGGATTGTTTCCTTAATTTCTCTTTCTGATCTTTCATTGTTAGTGTATAGGAATGCAAGCAATTTCTGTGCATTAATTTTGTATCCTGCAACTTTACCAGATTCATTGATTAGCTCCAGTGGTTTTCTGGTGGCATCTTTAGGATTCTCTATCTATGATATCATGTCATCTGCAAACAGTGACAATTGTACTCCTTCTTTTCCTTTTTGTATTCCTTTTATTTCTTTTTCTTCTCTGATTGCCATGGCTAGGACTTCCAAAACTATGTTGAATAGCAGTGGTGAGAGTGGACATCCTCGTCTTGTTCCTGATCTTAGAGGAAACGCTTGCAGTTTTTCACCATTGAGAATGGTGTTTGCTGCGGGTTTGTCATATATGGCCTTTATTATGTTGAGGTAGTTTCCCTCTATGCCCACACTCTGCAGAGTTTTTATCATAAATGGGTGTTGAATTTTCACAAAATCTTTTCCTTCATCTATTGAGATGATCATATGGTTTTATTCTACAATTTGTTAATATGGTGTATTCACATTGATTTGTGTATATTGAAGAATCCTTGCATCCCTGGGATACACCCCACTTGATCATGGTGTATGATCCTTTTAATGTGTTGTTCGATTCTGTTTGCTAGTATTTGGTTGAGGATTTTTACATCTATATTCATCAGTGATATTGGTCTATAATTTTCTTTCCTTGTAGTATCTCTGTCTGATTTTGGTATCAGGGTGATGGTGGTCTCATAGAATGAGTTTGGGAGTGTTCCTTCCCCTGCAATTGTTTTGAAGAATTTGAGAAGGTTGGGTGTTAGCTCTTCTCTAAATGTTTGATAGAATTCACCTGTGATGCCATCCGGTTCTGGACTTTTGTTTGTTGGAAGATTTTTAATCACAGTTTCAATTTCATTGCTTGTGATAGGTTTGTTCATATTTTCTATTTCTTCCTGGTTCAGTCTTGGAAGGTTATCCCTTTCTAAGAATTTGTCCATTTCTTCCAGGTTGTCCATTTTATTGGCATAGATTTGCTTGTAGTAGTCTCTTAGGATGCTTTGTATTCCTGTGGTGTCTGTTGTAACTTCTCCTTTTTCACTTCTAATTTTGTTGATTTGAGTCCTCTCCCTCTTTTTCTTGAGTCTGGCTAAAGGTTGATCATTATTGCTTATCTTCTCAAAGAACCAGCTTTTAGTTTTATTGATCTTTGCTTTCATTTTCTTTGTTTCTATTTCATTTATTTCTGCTCTGATCTTTAAGATTTCTTTCCTTCTACTAACTTTGGGTTTTGTTCTTCTTTCTCTAGTTCCTCTAGGTGTAAGGTTAGATTGTTTATTTGAGATTTTTCTTGTTTCTTGAGGTAGGCTTGTATTGCTATAAACTTCCCTCTTAGAACTGCTTTTGCTGTATCCCATAGGTTTTGGATCATCGTGTTTTTGTTGTCATTTGTCTCTAGGTAGTTTTTGATTTCCTCTTTGATTTCTTCAGTGATCTCTTGGTTATTTAGTAACGTATTGTTTAGCCTCCATGTGTTTGTGTTTTTTACGGTATTTTTCCGTGTAATTGATTTCTAATCTCATAGCATTGTGGTTGGAACAGCTGCTTGACATGATTTCAGTTTTCTTAAATTTACTGAGGCTTTGTGACCCAAGATGTGATCTATCTTGGAGAATGTTCCATGTGCAGTTAAGAAGAACGTGTAATCTGCTGTTTTTGGATGGAATGTCCTATAAATATCAATTAACTCTATCTGGTCTATTGTGTCATTTAAAGCTTGTGTTTCCTTATTAATTTTCTGTCTGGCTGATCTCCACTGGTGTAAGTGAGCTGTTAAAGTCCCCCACTATTATTGTGTTACTGTTGATTTCCTCTTTTATAGCTGTTAGCGGTTGCCTTATACATTGAGGTGCTCCTATGTTGGGTACATATATATTTATAATTGTTATATCTTCTTCTTGGATTGATCCCTTGACCATTATGTACTGTCTTTCCTTGTCTCTTGTAACATTCTTTATTTTAAAGTCTATTTTATCTGATATGAGTATTGCTACTCCAGCTTTCTTTTGATTTTCATTTGCATAGAATATATTTTTCCATCGCCTCACTTTCAGTCTGTGTGTGTCCCTAGGTCTGAAATGGGTCTCTTGTAGACAGCATATATATGGGTCTTGTTTTTGTATCCATTCAGCGAGCCTGTGTCTTTTGGTTGGAACATTTAGTGCATTCACGTTTAAGGTAATTATCAATATGTATGTTCCTATTACTATTTTCTTAATTGTTATGGGGTTGTCTTGGTGGGTCCTTTTCTTCTCTTGTGTTTCCCACTTAGAGAAGTTCCTTTAGCATTTGGGGTAGAGCTGGTTTCATGGTGCTGAATTCTCTTAGCTTTTGCTTGTCTGTAAGGCTTTTGATTTCTCCATCAAATCTGAATGAGACCTTTGCAGGGTGGAGTACTCTTGGTTGTAGGTTCTTCCCTTTCATCACTTTAAATTGATCATGCCACTCCCTTCTGGCTTGTAGATTTTCTGCTGAGAAATCAGCTGTTATCCTTATGGGAGTTCCCTTGTATGTTATTTGTCATTTTTCCCTTGCTGCTTTCAATAATTTTTCTTTGTCGTTAATTTTTGTCAATTTGATTACTATGTGTCTTGTCATTTTTCTCCTTCGGTTTATCCTGCCTGGGACTCTCTGTGCTTCTGGACTTGGGTGGCTATTTCTTTTCCCATGCTAGGGAAGTTTTTGACCATAATCTCTTCAAATATATTCTCGGGTCCTTTCTCTCTCTTCTCCTTCTGGGACCCCTATCATGCGAATGTTGTTGTGTTTAATGTTGTCCCAGAGGACTCTTGGGGTGTCTTCATTTATTTTCATTCTTTTTCTTTATTCTGTTCCACGGCAGTGATTCCCACCTTTCTGTCTTCCAGGTCACTTATCCGTTCTTCTGCCACAGTTATTCTGCTACTGATTCCTTCTAGTATATTTTTCATTTCAGTTATTACATTGTTCACCTCTGTTTGTTTGTTCTTTAATTCTTCTAGGTGTTTGTTCCTTAATTCTTCTAGGTCTTTGTTAAGCATTTTTTGTGTCTTCTCCATCTTTGCCTCCTTTCTTTTTCCAAGGTCTTGGCTCAACTTCACTATCATTATTCTGAATTCTTTTTCGGGAAGGTTCCCTATCTCCACGTCATTTCGTTTTTTTTTTTTTCTGGGGTTTTTATCTTGTTCCTTGATCTGGTATAAAGTCCTCTGCCTTTTCATTTTGTCTATCTTTCTGTGAATGTGGTTTTCCTTCCACAGGCTGCAGAATTGTAGTTCTTCTTGCTTCTGCTGTCTGCTCTCTGGTGGATGAGTCTATCTTAGAGGCTTGTGCAAGCTTCCTGATGGGAGGGACTGGTGGTGGGTAGAGCTGGGTGTTGCTTTGGTGGGCAGAGCTTTAATCCGCTTGTCTGTGGATTAAATAAAACTTTAATAAAAAGTTTAATCCGCTTGTCTGCTGATGCATGGGGCTGGGTTCCCTCCCTGTTGGTGGTTTGGCCTGAGGCGACCCAGCACTGGAGCCTACCTTGCTCTTGGTGGGGCTAATGGCGGACTCTGGGAGGGCTCACACCAAGGAGTATTTCCCAGAACTTCTGCTGCCATTGTCGTTGTCCTCACGGTGAGCCACAGCCACAGCCACCACCTGCCTCTGCAGGAGACCCTCTAAAAGTAGCAGGTAGTTCTGATCATTCTCCTACAGGGTCACTGCTCCTTCCCCTGGGTCCTGATGTGCACACTACTTTGTTTGTGCCCTCCATGAGTGGAGTATCTGAGTGGAGTTGAGACTCTGAGACTCTGCGTGGAGTCGCACAGACTCTGGGTCCTGTGAAGCTTCGATGTTTTGTGGTTCTAGAAATCCTATAGGAGACGGTCCACAGTAGGTGAAGCTAACGTTGTCAGTAGAGGTGTTGAAGCCAAAGATCTGCAGTTCCGACTAGAGGTGCCCATGTACATACAGGACAAAATCATCTCGTGTGAATGTAGTTCAGGCATGTTTAAGATGAATGCAGTCATGTTAATGCCTACCATATTCTATCTTGAGCCTCTCCTCAGGGACCCCCTCCTCAGTTCCTGAGGCTCCTGTAAGTCATGTGCAGGGGACTGGAGAGTGAGCTCTGTCCAGTCTGAGCCCTGAGTTACCCTGTGTGTATCTTAGGATACTTTGTATTTCTGTGGTGTCTGTCTGTTGTAACATCATCTCTTTCATTTCAGATTTATTTGGGCCCTCTCTTTTTAAAAAAACATACTACTGTTGTCTTTTATTCTTTACAGAAGTTTAATAAGTGTTTGATCTACTATCCTTACCCTATGTATACTTTTTGCAGTGAGATTTTTACTTTTCTTTGTTTCCTTGTTACTATCAATAATTAGTGAGACTTCTTTTAAGCTACCTTCAACATTGCTTATAAAGCTGCTTTATTAGTGATGACAGAGCCTTAATGGAATTCATGCTCTGGTTGTAAATTAGAATGCAATGTGCCAGCAAAAAGCCCCTTAAGTTTATGTCTCACTACTTCTTGTTTTTTTTTAATCTAATTTTTATTTTTTGTCAGAGCAAATTTGATTAAAATGTTTTGTTTCTTCTAGGTGTGCAAGATGTGGTTCTTTTAAACATATACATATATCTATTCTTCTTTGGATCATTTTCCCATGTAGGTTATGACACAATGTTGAGCAGTCTTGTCTTGGTATTACATAGGTCTTTGGTGATTACATATTTCACATGTGTTTCTATATCTATCTTAACCCCAATATCCTAATGTATCCAATCCTCACACCTTTCCATTTGGTGAACCATAAGTTTGTTTAATGAATCTGTGATTGCATTTCTCTGTGGAAATATCTTCATTGGTATGAATTTTTAGCTAAGACCTATAAGTGATATTATAGGATATGTGTCTTTGGCTTTCTGACTTAGTACAATTTGCCTGATTACCTCAAGAATCATACATGGTGCTGTAAATGGCATTGTTTCATTTTTTTCCCTGGCTAATATTCCATCTGTACGTGTACCAGTTCTTCTTTGGCCACGCACCTCTTGATGGACTTTCTGGTTGCCTCCATGTCTTGGCTATTGTAATACTGCTGCAATGCATATTTGCTTGGCTGTGTCTTTCCAGTTCTATCTTATGTTATAGGCCAAGGAGTGGGCTTGCTGTATCATATGGTAGCTCAGTGTGTACGTTTTAAAGGCACCACCATTCAGTTCTCATTAGTGGCTCTTTCCAGGTTACGTCCCACTTAAAATTGAGGGTATGCATTTCTCCAAAACACCTTCAATATTTATTGTTTGTAGTTTTCTTGCTGATGGTTATTCTAACAGGTGCGAGCTGATACCTCTCTGTGGTTGAATTTGCATGTGTCCCAAAATCTGTTGAAATTGAGCTTTAAAGCATGCCCTTTCTATTTATCAAACTGTGATTACAGCTTAGTTCTTCAAAGTGTTTTATTAAAGTAAGTGTCACATTTTGAAAATTTTTGGCCATTATCTCCCTCAAGACATTTTGAAGGCAGGTTTCATTTACAGCCCTGAAGTACTTGTTCTTATGAAGTGACCATTAGCACAGATTTGAAAGCTGCTTTGGCAGGTAACGGCCGGAGGGCGGCAGCCTTTCCACATTCCCCAATCTGGTAACTAGGGAAGGAGCCTTCAGCCCCAAAAGTGTCCACCCTTATGTCTCATCCAGCTGTGGATCTAGATATGGTCAATCTAGGTTGCATCACAGCCCCTGAATGAATTGTGTGAGAATTTCTCTGTCTTTCAACGTCTTTGTTTCATGGGTATTTAAAAGTAGTTTATTTTTATAATGGGGTTTAGCTGCTTTTCACTGCTGTGTTTATGCCGCTTTACACCCACTTGACTCACTTACAGAGAGATATCAATACATAGGGTTTAAGATTCTTACTAGTCAGATATAGTCTTGTGCGGTGAATAGGGGGTGTTGAGTCCAGTTCAGTGAGCAAGGAGTAGGTCTTGTCTATTACATATTGGGTTTATGGAACGGTATCTGAGCTAATTTGAAACCCTTGTTTCATGCATCACCCCACCTCACCTTTCCCGTTAAGCAGCCATAGTGTGTTTTCTAAATGTGTGACTCTGTTCTGTTTTGTAATTCAGTTCAAGTGTAACGGTTTTTACAATCCCTCTATAAGTGATACCTTTTGATAAGTGTCTTTTTCTGTGTGACTTATTTCACTTAGAATCATCGTACCTACATCCACTCATCATGCTGCTAGTAGCCTTAGGACATTGATTTCATGGATGAGTCATATTCCATTGTACATAAGTACCACAACTTCTTTATCCATTTTCCTCTTTCCTGGGATATTTAAGGTGTACCGAAGTGGAGGTTCTTGAAAACAGAGCAGCCCTAAAATTTGGGGTGCCTGTGTCTTGCTGATTTTTAGTTTTCCCAATACAGCCATGAGTGGAAGTGCCCTATGCTCTCTAAGCTGTTTCCTAGATGTTTCAGGACACACCATACACTTCTCCACAGAGGCTGTTGGCAATTTTCATCCCGCCCAAGAGCGTAACGAGGTTCTCATTTCTCCATGGCCTGTCCTGCATTTCTGGTTTTTACACTTTTTTAGGATGACGCTTTTGACCGATGGGAAGTGAGACTTCTTTGTAGTGCTGATTTGAATTTACAGCTTGCTTGGTTGGCCCAAAAGGGCGTATGCGTTTTTTCCTGTATATATTCAGGAAAAAACGCATACGCCCTTTTGGGACAAGTGCACCGTTTTCGACGTTTTGAAGCTTTTCATGTGCTTTAGGGGCGATTCGTATCTACCTCCTGAAATCAGTTTCCTGCAATTTTCCCTTGCTTTGAAATCCTCTTCACTGCCTTCCTTCAATATATTTTTGGACGAGAGTTATCATTTATAACTCTGCAGGTTTGTGAATTGCAGTGACCGTGAACTCTATTTTTCAACTCGCTTTTTGGGAGCTGGCCGCAAATCCGCGGGATTGCTTCAGGCCCTATTCTGGTTCTAGGGAGCAGGCCAAGGCTGCGTTTAATTCTTCTTCCTGTTGGGAAATTAGAGTGACCTGTGCATTTACCAACACTTAGAGCTAGTCTCTCATTGGTTCCCCCGATTCCCGTTCATCCTCACGGCAATTTGCAACCTGGATGAAACAGGGGGTGAAAGGTGCTGATTCTCCAAGTGGGGAGATTGTTAGTAAAGTGGCAGGAATGGCAATACAGAGCATCAGGAGATGAGAAATGAGGTGCCTTTTAGAAACCTTTCTCGATCACATGATGTACCATTCTCTGGGTTTCCCATGCATATTTTTGGTGTAGGAAGATTCCGTTGAACCTGGAGATTTGGGACTCATGGAATGAGTACCAGGCAGTATTACTTTAAAGGGTCTGCGATTGCTCACCCAACCTCACCAATCCTGTCAGCCCCAAGAGTGTCCAGCCTTATGTCTAATCCAGCTGTAGGTCTAGATGTGGTCTGTCCAGGTTGCATCACAGCCTCTGAATGAATTGTGTGAGAATTTCTCTCTCTTTCACTGTCTTTGTTTCATGGGTATTTAAAAGTAGTTTATTTTTATAATGGGGTTTAGCTGCTTTTCACTGCTGTGTTTATGCCGCTTTACACCCACTTGACTCACTTACAGAGAGATATCAATACATAGGTTTGAAGATTCTTACTAGTCAGATATATTCTTGTGTGGTGATAGGGGGTGTTGAGTCCAGTTCACTGGGCAAGGAGTAGGTCTTGTCTATTATATATTGGGTTTATGGAACGGTATGTGAGCTAATTTGAAACCCTTGTTTTATGCATCACGCCACCTCACCTTTACAGTTAAGCAGCCATACTATGTTTTCTAAATGAGTGACTCTGTTCTGTTTTGTAATTCAGTTCAAGTGTAGCGGTTTTTACATTCCCTCTATAAGTGATATCTTATGATAAGTGTCCTTTTCTGCGTGACTTATTTCACTTAGAATCATAGTACCTAAATGACTCATCTTGCTGCTCCTAGCCTTATGACATTGATTTCATGGCTGAGTGATATTCTATTGTACATAAGTACGAAAACTTCTTATCCATTTTTCACTTTCCTGGGATATTAAAAGGTGTTCCGAAGAGGAGGTTCTTGTCAACAGAGGAGCCCTAAACTTTGGGGTGCCTTTGTCTTGCTGATTTTTAGTTTTCCCAATTTATACACCCATGAGTGGAAGTGCCCTATGCTCTCTAAGCTGTGTTTTTTAGATGTTTCAGGACACATCATACACTTCTCCAGAGTGGCTGTTGGCAATTTACATCCCGCCCATCAGCATAGCAAGGCTCCCATTTCTCCATGGCCTGTCCTGCATTTCTGGTTTTGACACTTTTTTCAGCATGGCCCTTTTGACCGATGGGAAGCAAGACTACTTTGTAGCGCTGATTTGCCTTTCCAGGTTGCTTGGTTGGCCAAAAAGGGTGTATGCGTTTTTTCCTGAATATATTCTGGAAAAAAAGTATACGCCCTTTTTGGCCAAGGGCATCACTGTCGACGTTTTGCCGCTTTTCATGTGCTTTCAAGGTGATTCAAACCTACCTCCTGAAATCTGTTTCCTGCAATTCTGCCTTGCTTTCAAAGCCTCTTCGTTGACTTCCCTCAATTTATTTGTGGATGAGAGTTATCATTTGTAACTCTGCAGGTTTGTGAATTGCAGTGCCCCTGAGCTCCTTTTTTCAACTCGCTTTTTTGGGAGCTGGACGCAAAAGCGCAGGATTGCTTCAAGCCCTATTCTGGTTCCATGGGCCAGGCTGAGACTGTGGTTAATTCTTCTTCCTGATGGGAAAATAGAGTGACCTGTGCCTGTCCCAACACCTAGAGCTAGTCTCTC
Source organism: Balaenoptera acutorostrata (assembly GCF_949987535.1). Classification (NCBI taxonomy): domain Eukaryota; kingdom Metazoa; phylum Chordata; class Mammalia; order Artiodactyla; family Balaenopteridae; genus Balaenoptera; species Balaenoptera acutorostrata. The sequence goes on along the minus strand of NW_026645707.1, from coordinate 30,512 downwards.
ATTGGTTCCCCCTCTTCCCGTTCATCCTCAGGACAAATTGCAACCTGTACGGAACTGGAGGTTAAAGGTGCTGATGCTCCAATTAGGGAGATTGCTAGTAAAGGGCTGGAACGGCGAACCAGAGCACAAGGAGATAGGAAATCAGGTGCGTTTTAGAAACCTTTCCCGATCACACGGTGTACCATCTTCTGGGTTTCTCATGCATGTTTTCGACATAGGAAGATGCCCTTGAACCTGGAGATTTGGGACCCATGTGATGGGTACCATGCAGTATTACTTTAAAGGGTCTGCGTTGGCTCACCCAACCTCACCGAACCTCTCAGCCCCAAGAGTGTCCACCCTTATGTCTCAATCACCTGTGGGTCTAGATTTGGTCAATCCAGGTTGCATCACAGCCCCTGAACGAATTTTGTAAGAATTTCTCTCTCTTTCACTGTCTTTGTTTCACGGGTTTTGAAAAGTAATTTATTTTTATAATGGGGTTTAGCTGCTTTTCACGGCTGTGTTTATGCCGCTTTACACCCCATTGACTTACTTACAGAGAGATATCAGTACATAGGTTTAAAGATTCTTACTAGTCAGATATATTCCTGTGCGGTGAATGGGGGGTGTTGAGTCCAGTTCACTGAGTAAGGAGTAGGTCTTTTTTATTACATATTGGGTTTATGGCACGGTATCTGAGCTAATTTGAAACCCTTGTTTTATGCATCACCCCACCTCACCTTTCCCGTTCAGCAGCCATAGTATGTTTTCTAAACGTGTGATTTTGTTCTGTTTTGTAATTCAGTTCAAGTGTAGCGGTTTTTACATTCCCTCTATAAGTGATATCTTATGATAAGTGTCTTTTTCTGTGTGACTTATTTCACTTAGAATCGTCGTACCTAAATCCACTCATCATGCTGCTACTAGCCTTATGACGTTGATTTCATGGCTGAGTGATATTCCATTGTACATGAGGAACACAACTTCTTTATCCATTTTACTCTTTCTTACGATATTTAAGGTGTAATAAAGTGGAGGTTCCTGTCTATAGAACAGCCATAAACTTTGGAGTGCCTGCGTCTTGCTGATTTTTAGTTTTCCCAATTTATACGCCGATGAGTGGAAGTGCCCTATGCTCTCTAAGCTGTGTTTTTTAGATGTTTCAGGACACACCGTACACTTCTGCAGAGTGGCTGTTGGCAATTTACATCCCGCCCATCAGCGTCGCAAGGCTCCCATTTCTCCATGGCCGGTCCTGCATTTCTGGTTTTGACACATTTTTCCGCATGGCCCTTTTGCCCAATGGGAAGCGAGAGTTCTTTGGAGCGCTGATATGCCTTTCCAGATTGCTTGGTTGGCCAAAAAGGGCGTATGCGTTTTTTCCTGAATATATTCAGGAAAAAACGCATACGCCCTTTTTGGCCAAGGGCATCGTTGTCCACGTTTTGCCTCTTTTCATGTGCTTTGAAGCTTATTCGAATCTACCTCCTGAAAACTTTTTCCTGGAATTCGGCCTTGCATTCAAATCCTCTTCGTTGCCTTCCCTCAATATATTTGTGGACGAGAGTTATCATTTTTAACTCTGCAGGTTTGTGAATTGCAGTGCCCATGAGCTCCATTTTTCAACTCGCTTTTTTGGGAGCTGGACGCAAAAGTGCAGGATTGCTTCAGGCCCTCTTCTGGTTCTGGGGGGCAGGCTGAGCTTGTGCTTAATTCTTCTTCCTGATGGGAAAATAGAGTGACCTGTGCCTGTCCCAACACCTACAGCTAGTCTCTCATTGGTTCGCCCTCTTCCCGTTCATCCTCAGGAAAAATTGCAACCTGTACGGAACAGGAGGTTAAAGGTGCTGATTCTCCAAGGAGGGAGATGGCTAGTAAAGCGGCTGGAATGGCGAACCCGAGCACAAGGAGATGAGAAATGAGGTGCGTTTTAGAAACCTTTCCCGATCACATGGTGTACCATCTTCTGGGTTTCTCATGCATGTTTTCGATGTAGGAAGATGCCCTTTAACCTAGAGATTTGGGACCCATGGGATGGGTACCATGCAGTATTACTTTAAAGGGTCTGCGTTGGCTCACCCAACCTCACCAAACCTTTCAGCCCCAAGAGTGTCCACCCTTATGTCTCAATCAGCTGTGGGTCTAGTTATGGTCAATCCAGGTTCCATCACAGCCCCTGAACGAATTTTGTAAGAATTTCTCTCTCTTCCACTGTCTTTGTTTCACGGGTTTTGAAAAGTAATTTATTTTTATAATGGGGTTTAGCTGCTTTTCACGGCTGTGTTTATGCCTCTTTACACCCCCTTGACTCACTTACAGAGAGATATCAGTACATAGGTTTGACGATTCTTACTAGTCAGATATATTCTTGTGCGGTGAATAGGGGGTGTTGAGTCCAGTTCACTGAGCAAGGAGTAGGACTTGTCTATTACATATTGGGTTTATGGAACGGTATCTGAGCTAATTTGAAACCCTTGTTTTATGCATCACCCCACCTCACCTTTCCGCTTCAGCAGCCATAGTGTGTTTTCTGAACGTGTGACTCTGTTCTGTTTTGTAATTCAGTTCAAGTGTAGCGGTTTTTACATTCCCTCTATAAGTGATATCTTATGATAAGTGTCTGTTTCTTTGTGACTTATTTCACTTAGAATCGTCGGACCTAAATCCACTCATCGTGCTGCTACTAGCCTTATGACGTTGATTTCATGGCTGAGTGATATTCCATTGTACATGAGGACCACAACTTCTTTATCCATTTTTCTCTTTCCTAGGATATTTAAGGTGTAATGAAGTGGGGGTTCTTGTCAACAGAGCAGCCCTAAACTTTGGGGTGCCTGTATCTTGCTTATTTTAAGTTTTCCCAATTTATACGCCCATGAGTGGAAGTGCCCTATGCTCTCTAAGCTGTGTTTTTTAGATGTTTCAGGACCCACCGTACACTTCTCCAGAGTGGCTGTTGGCAATTTACATCCCGCCCATCAGCGTAGCAAGGCTCCCATTTCTCCATGGCCGGTCCTGCATTTCTGGTTTGCACACTTATTTCCGCATGGCCCTTTTGCCCGCTGGGAAGCGAGACTTCTTTGGAGCGCTGATTTGCCTTTCCAGGTTGCTTGGTTGGCCAAAAAGGGCGTATGCGTTTTTTCCTGAATATATTCAGGAAAAAACGCATACGCCCTTTTTGGCCAAGGGCATCATTTTCCACGTTTTGCCGCATTTCATGTGCTTTCAAGGCGATTCGAATCTACCTCCTGAAATCTGTTTCCTGCAATTCTGCCTTGCTTTCAAATCCTCTTCGTTGCCTTCCCTTAATATATTTGTGGATGAGAGTTATCATTTAAAACTCTGCAGGTTTGTGAATTGCAGTGCCCCTGAGCTCCATTTTTCAACTCGCTTTTTTGGGAGCTGGCCGCCAAAGCGCAGGATTGCTTCAGGCCCTCTTCTGGTTCTGGGGGGCAGGCTGAGCTTGTGCTTAATTCTTCTTCCTGATGGGAAAATAGAGTGACCTGTGCCTGTCCCAACACCTAGAGCTAGTCTCTCATTGGTTCCCCCTCTTCCCGTTCATCCTCAGGACAAATTGCAACCTGTACGGAACAGGAGGTTAAAGGTGCTGATTCTCCAAGGAGGGAGATGGCTAGTAAAGCGGCTGGAATGGCGAACCCGAGCAAAGGAGATGAGAAATGTGGTGCGTTTTAGAAACCTTTCCCGATCACACGGTGTACCATCTTCTGGGTTTCTCATGCCTGTTTTCGACGTAGGAAGATGCCCTTGAACCTGGAGATTTGGGACCCATGGGATGGTACCATGCAGTATTATTTTAAAGGATCTGCGTTGGCTCACCCAACCTCATCAAACCTCTCAGCCCCAAGAGTGTCCACCCTTATGTCTCAATCAGCTGTGGGTCTAGATATGGTCAATCCAGGTTGCATCACAGCCACTGAATGTATTTTGTAAGAATTTCTCTCTCTTTCACTGTCTTTGTTTCACGGGTTTTGAAAAGTAATTTATTTTTATAATGGGGTTTAGCTGCTTTTCTCGGCTGTGTTTATGCCGCTTTACACCCCCTTGACTCACTTACAGAGAGATATCAATACATAGGTTTGAAGATTCTTACTAGTCAGATATATACTTGTGTGGTGAATAGGGGGTGTTGAGTCCAGTTCACTGAGCAAGGAGTAGGTCTTGTCTATTACATATTGGGTTTATGGAACGGTATCTGAGCTAATTTGAAACCCTTGTTTTATGCATCACCCCACCTCACCTTTCCCGTTCAGCAGCCATAGTGTGTTACCTAAACGTGTGACTCTGTTCTGTTTTGTAACTCAGTTCAAGCGTAGCGGTTTTTACATTCCCTCTAGAAGTGATATCTTATGATAAGTGTCTTTTTCTGTGTGACTTATTTCACTTAGAATCGTCGGACCTAAATCCACTCATCGTGCTGCTACTAGCCTTATGACGTGGATTTCATGGCTGAGGGATATTCCATTGTACATGAGGACCACAACTTCTTTATCCACTTTTCTCTTTCCTAGGATATTTAAGGTGAAATGAAGTGGGGGTTTTTGTCAACAGAGCAGCCCTAAACTTTGGGGTGCCTGTGTCTTGCTGATTCTTAGTTTTCCCAATTTATACGCCCATGAGAGGAAGTGCCCTATGCTCTCCAAGCTGTGTTTTTTAGATGTTTCAGGACCCACCGTACACTTCTCCAGAGTGGCTGTTGGCAATTTACATCCCGCCCATCAGCGTAGCAAGGCTCCCATTTCTCCATGGCCGGTCCTGCATTTCTGGTTTGGACACTTTTTTCCGCATGGCCCTTTTGCCCGCTGGGAAGCGAGACTTCTTTGGAGCGCTGATTGGCCTTTCCAGGTTGCCTGGTTGGCCCAAAAGGGCGTATGCGTGTTTTCCTGAATATATTCAGGAAAACACGCATATGCCCTTTTTGGCCAAGGGCATCATTGTCCACGTTTTGCCGCTTTTCATGTGCTTTCAAGGCGATTCGAATCTACCTCCTGAAATCTGTTTCCTGCAATTCTGCCTTGTTTTCAAAGCCTCTTCGTTGCCTTCCCTCACTATATTTGTGGACGAGAGTTATCATTTATAACTATGCAGGTTTGTGAATTGCAGTGCCCCTGAGCTCCATTTTTCCAGTCGGATTTTTGGGAGCTGGCCGCAAAAGTGCAGGATGGCTTCAGGCCCTCTTCTGATTCTGGGGGGCAGGCTGAGCTTGTGGTTAATTCTTCTTCCTGATGGGAAAATAGAGTGACCTGTGCTTGTCCCAACCCCTAGAGCTAGTCGCTCATTGGTTCCCCCTCTTCCCGTTCATCCTCAGGACAAATTGCAACCTGTACGGAAGAGGAGGTTAAAGGTGCTGATTCTCCAAGGAGGGAGATGGCTAGTAAAGCGGCTGGAATGGCGACCCCGAGCACAAGGAGATGAGAAATGAGGTGCGTTTTAGAAACCTTTCCCGATCACACGGTGTACCATCTTCTGGGCTTCTCATGCATGTTTTCGATGTAGGAAGATGCCCTTGAACCTGGAGATTTGGGACCCATGGGATGGGTACCATGCAGTATTACTTTAAAGGGTCTGCGTTGGCTCACCCAACCTCACCAAACCTCTCAGCCCCAAGAGTGTCCACCCTATGTCTCAATCAGCTGTGGGTCTAGATATGGTCAATCCAGGTTGCATCACAGCCACAGAATGTATTTTGTAAGAATTTCTCTCTCTTTCACTGTCTTTGTTTCACGGGTTTTGAAAAGTAATTTATTTTTATAATGGGGTTTAGCTGCTTTTCACGGCTGTGTTTATGGCGCTTTACACCCCCTTGACTCACTTACAGAGAGATATCAATACATAGGTTTGAAGATTCTTACTAGTCAGATATATTCTTGTGTGGTGAATAGGGGGTGTTGAGTCCAGTTCACTGAGCAAGGAGTAGGTCTTGTCTATTACATATTGGGTTTATGGAACGGTATCTGAACTGATTTGAAACCCTGGTTTTATGCATCACCCCACCTCACCTTTCCGCTTCAGCAGCCATAGTGTGTTTTCTAAACGTGTGACTCTGTTCTGTTTTGTAATTCAGTTCAAGTGTACCGGTTTTTACATTCCCTCTATAAGTGATATCTTATGATAAGTGTCTTTTTCTGTGTGACTTATTTCACTTAGAATCGTCGGACCTAAATCCACTCATCGTGCTGCTACTAGCCTTATGACGTGGATTTCATGGCTGAGTGATATTCCGTTGTACATGAGGACCACAACTTCTTTATCCATTTTTCTCTTTCCTAGGATATTTAAGGTGTAATGAAGTGGGGGTTCTTGTCAACAGAGCAGCCCTAAACTTTGGGGTGCCTGTGTCTTGCTGATTTTTAGTTTTCCCAATTTTACGGCCATGAGTGGAAGTGCCCTATGCTCTCCAAGCTGTTTTTTAGATGTTTCAGGACACACCGTACAGTTCTCCAGAGTGGCTGTTGGCAATTTACATCCCGCCCATCAGCGTAGCAAGGCTCCCATTTCTCCATGGCCGGTCCTGCATTTCTGGTCTGGACACTTTTTTCCGCATGGCCCTTTTGCCCGCTGGGAAGCGAGACTTCTTTGGAGCGCTGATTTGCCTTTCCAGGTTGCTTGGTTGGCCAAAAAGGGCGTATGCGTTTTTTCCTGAATATATTCAGGAAAAAACGCATACGCCCTTTTTGGCCAAGGACATCATTGTCCACGTTTTGCCGCTTTTCATGTGCTTTCAAGGCGATTCGAATGTACCTCCTGAAATCTGTTTCCTGCAATTCTGCCTTGCTTTCAAATCCTCTTCGTTGCCTTCCCTCACTATATTTGTGGACGAGAGTTATCATTTATAACTCTGCAGGTTTGTGAATTGCAGTGCCCCTGAGCTCCATTTTACAACGCGCTTTTTTGGGAGCTGGCCGCAAAAGTGGAGGATTGCTTCAGGCCCTCTTCTGGTTCTGGGGGGCAGGCTGAGCTTGTGCTTAATTCTTCTTCCTGATGGGAAAATAGAGTGACCTGTGCCTGTCCCAACACCTAGAGCTAGTCTCTCATTGGTTCGCCCTCTTCCCGTTCATCCTCAGGACAAATTGCAACCTGTACGGAACAGGAGGTTAAAGGTGCTGATTCTCCAAGGAGGGAGATGGCTAGTAAATCGGCTGGAATGGCGAACCCGAGCAAAGGAGATGAGAAATGAGGTGCGTTTTAGAAACCTTTCCCGATCACACGGTGTACCATCTTCTGGGCTTCTCATGCATGTTTTCGATGTAGGAAGATGCCCTTGAACCTGGAGATTTGGGACCCATGGGATGAGTACCATGCAGTATTACTTTAAAGGGTCTGCGTTGGCTCACCCAACCTCACCAAACCTCTCAGCCCCAAGAGTGTCCACCCTTATGTCTCAATCAGCTGTGGGTCTAGATATGGTCAATCCAGGTTGCATCACAGCCCCTGAACGAAATGTGTAAGAATTTCTCTCTCTTTCACTGTCTTTGTTTCACGGGTTTTGAAAAGTAATTTATTTTTATAATGGGGTTTAGCTGCTTTTCACGGCTGTGTTTATGGCGCTTTACACCCCCTTGACTCACTTACAGAGAGATATCAATACATAGGTTTGAAGATTCTTACTAGTCAGATATATTCTTGTGTGGTGAATAGGGGGTGTTGAGTCCAGTTCACTGAGCAAGGAATAGGTCTTGTCTACTACATATTGGGTTTATGGAACGGTATCTGAGCTAATTTGAAACCCTTGTTTTATGCATCACCCCATCTCACCTTTCCCGTTCAGCAGCCATAGTGTGTTTTCTAAACGTGTGACTCTGTTCTGTTTTGTAACTCAGTTCAAGTGTAGTGGTTTTTACATTCCCTCTATAAGGGATATCTTATGATAAGTGTCTTTTTCTGTGTGACTTATTTCACTTAGAATCGTCGGAACTAAATCCACTCATCGTGCTGCTACTAGCCTTATGACGTGGATTTCATGGCTGAGGGATATTCCATTGTACATGAGGACCACAACTTCTTTATCCACTTTTCTCTTTCCTAGGATATTTAAGGTGAAATGAAGTGGGGGTTTTTGTCAACAGAGCAGCCCTAAACTTTGGGGTGCCTGTGTCTTGCTGATTCTTAGTTTTCCCAATTTATACGCCCATGAGTGGAAGTGCCCTATGCTCTCCAAGCTGTGTTTTTTAGATGTTTCAGGACACACCGTACACTTCTCCAGAGTGGCTGTTGGCAATTTACATCCCGCCCATCAGCGTAGCAAGGCTCCCATTTCTCCATGGCCGGTCCTGCATTTCTGGTTTGGACACTTTTTTCCGCATGGCCCTTTTGCCCGCTGGGAAGCGAGACTTCTTTGGAGCGCTGATTTGCCTTTCCAGGTTGCCTGGTTGGCCCAAAAGGGCGTATGCGTGTTTTCCTGAATATATTCAGGAAAACACGCATATGCCCTTTTTGGCCAAGGGCATCATTGTCCACGTTTTGCCGCTTTTCATGTGCTTTCAAGGCGATTCGAATCTACCTCCTGAAATCTGTTTCCTGCAATTCTGCCTTGCTTTCAAAGCCTCTTCGTTGCCTTCCCTCACTATATTTGTGGACGAGAGTTATCATTTATAACTCTGCAGGTTTGTGAATTGCAGTGCCCCTGAGCTCCATTTTTCCAGTCGGTTTTTTGGGAGCTGGCCGCAAAAGTGCAGGATGGCTTCAGGCCCTCTTCTGGTTCTGGGGGGCAGGCTGAGCTTGTGGTTAATTCTTCTTCCTGATGGGAAAATAGAGTGACCTCTGCTTGTCCCAACCCCTAGAGCTAGTCGCTCATTGGTTCCCCCTCTTCCCGTTCATCCTCAGGACAAATTGCAACCTGTACGGAACAGGAGGTTAAAGGTGCTGATTCTCCGAGGAGGGAGATGGCTAGTAAAGAGGCTGGAATGGCGAACCCGAGCAAAGGAGATGAGAAATGAGGTGCGTTTTAGAAACCTTTCCCGATCACACGGTGTACCATCTTCTGAGCTTCTCTTGCATGTTTTCGATGTAGGAAGATGCCCTTGAACCTGGAGATTTGGGACCCATGGGATGGTACCATGCAGTATTATTTTAAAGGATCTGCGTTGGCTCACCCAACCTCATCAAACCTCTCAGCCCCAAGAGTGTCCACCCTATGTCTCAATCAGCTGTGGGTCTAGATATGGTCAATCCAGGTTGCATCACAGCCACAGAATGTATTTTGTAAGAATTTCTCTCTCTTTCACTGTCTTTGTTTCACGGGTTTTGAAAAGTAATTTATTTTTATAATGGGGTTTAGCTGCTTTTCTCGGCTGTGTTTATGCCGCTTTACACCCCCTTGACTCACTTACAGAGAGATATCAATACATAGGTTTGAAGATTCTTACTAGTCAGATATATTCTTGTGTGGTGAATAGGGGGTGTTGAGTCCAGTTCACTGAGCAAGGAGTAGGTCTTGTCTATTACATATTGGGTTTATGGAACGGTATCTGAGCTAATTTGAAACCCTTGTTTTATGCATCACCCCACCTCACCTTTCCCGTTCAGCAGCCATAGTGTGTTTCCTAAACGTGTGACTCTGTTCTGTTTTGCAATTCAGTTCAAGTGTAGCGGTTTTTACATTCCCTCTAGAAGTGATATCTTATGATAAGTGTCTTTTTCTGTGTGACTTATTTCACTTAGAATCGTCGGACCTAAATCCACTCATCGTGCTGCTACTAGCCTTATGACGTTGATTTCATGGCTGAGTGATATTCCGTTGTACATGAGGACCTCAACTTCTTTATCCATTTTTCTATTTCCTAGGATATTTAAGGTGTAATGAAGTGGGGGTTCTTGTCAACAGAGCAGCCCTAAACATTGGGGTGCCTGTGTCTTGCTGATTTTTAGTTTCCCAATTTATACGCCCATGAGTGGAAGTGCCCTATGCTCTCCAAGCTGTGTTGTTTAGATGTTTCAGGACCCACCGTACACTTCTCCAGAGTGGCTGTTGGCAATTTACATCCCGCCCATCAGCGTAGCAAGGCTCCCATTTCTCCATGGCCGGTCCTGCATTTCTGGTTTGGACACTTTTTTCCGCATGGCCCTTTTGCCCGCTGGGAAGCGAGACTTCTTTGGAGCGCTGATTAGCATTTCCAGCTTGCTTGGTTGGCCAAAAAGGGCGTATGCGTTTTTTCCTGAATATATTCAGGAAAAAACGCATACGCCCTTTTTGGCCAAGGGCATCACTGTCCACCTTCTGCCTCTTTTCTTGGGCTTTCAAGGCGATTCGAATCTGCCTCCTGAAATCTGTTTCCTGCAATTCTGCCTTGCTTTCAAATCCTCTTCGTTGCCTTCCCTCAATATATTTGTGGACGAGAGTTATCATTTATAACTCTGCAGGTTTGTGAATTGCAGTGCCCCTGAGCTCCATTTTACAACGCGCTTTTTTGGGAGCTGGCCACAAAAGTGCAGGATTGCTTCAGGCCCTCTTCTGGTTCTGGGGGGCAGGCTGAGCTTGTGCTTAATTCTTCTTCCTGATGGGAAAATAGAGTGACCTGTGCCTGTCCCAACACCTAGAGCTAGTCTCTCATTGGTTCGCCCTCTTCCCGTTCATCCTCAGGACAAATTGCAACCTGTACGGAACAGGAGGTTAAAGGTGCTGATTCTCCAAGGAGGGAGATGGCTAGTAAATCGGCTGGAATGGCGAACCCGAGCAAAGGAGATGAGAAATGAGGTGCGTTTTAGAAACCTTTCCCGATCACACGGTGTACCATCTTCTGGGCTTCTCATGCATGTTTTCGATGTAGGAAGATGCCCTTGAACCTGGAGATTTGGGACCCATGGGATGGGTACCATGCAGTATTACTTTAAAGGGTCTGCGTTGGCTCACCCAACCTCACCAAACCTCTCAGCCCCAAGAGTGTCCACCCTTATGTCTCAATCAGCTGTGGGTCTAGATATGGTCAATCCAGGTTGCATCACAGCCCCTGAACGAAATGTGTAAGAATTTCTCTCTCTTTCACTGTCTTTGTTTCACGGGTTTTGAAAAGTAATTTATTTTTATAATGGGGTTTAGCTGCTTTTCACGGCTGTGTTTATGCCGCTTTACACCCCCTTGACTCACTTACAGAGAGATATCAATACATAGGTTTGAAGATTCTTACTAGTCAGATATAATCTTGTGTGGTGAATAGGGGGTGTTGAGTCCAGTTCACTGAGCAAGGAGTAGGTCTTGTCTTCTACATATTGGGTTTATGGAACGGTATCTGAGCTAATTTGAAACCCTTGTTTTATGCATCACCCCATCTCACCTTTCCCGTTCAGCAGCCATAGTGTGTTTTCTAAACGTGTGACTCTGTTCTGTTTTGTAACTCAGTTCAAGTGTAGCGGTTTTTACATTCCCTCTATAAGGGATATCTTATGATAAGTGTCTTTTTCTGTGTGACTTATTTCACTTAGAATCGTCGGACCTAAATCCACTCATCGTGCTGCTACTAGCCTTATGACGTGGATTTCATGGCTGAGGGATATTCCATTGTACATGAGGACCACAACTTCTTTATCCACTTTTCTCTTTCCTAGGATATTTAAGGTGAAATGAAGTGGGGGTTTTTGTCAACAGAGCAGCCCTAAACTTTGGGGTGCCTGTGTCTTGCTGATTCTTAGTTTTCCCAATTTATACGCCCATGAGAGGAAGTGCCCTATGCTCTCCAAGCTGTGTTTTTTAGATGTTTCAGGACCCACCGTACACTTCTCCAGAGTGGCTGTTGGCAATTTACATCCCGCCCATCAGCGTAGCAAGGCTCCCATTTCTCCATGGCCGGTCCTGCATTTCTGGTTTGGACACTTTTTTCCGCATGGCCCTTTTGCCCGCTGGGAAGCGAGACTTCTTTGGAGCGCTGATTGGCCTTTCCAGGTTGCCTGGTTTGCCCAAAAGGGCGTATGCGTGTTTTCCTGAATATATTCAGGAAAACACGCATATGCCCTTTTTGGCCAAGGGCATCATTGTCCACGTTTTGCCGCTTTTCATGTGCTTTCAAGGCGATTCGAATCTACCTCCTGAAATCTGTTTCCTGCAATTCTGCCTTGCTTTCAAAGCCTCTTCTTTGCCTTCCCTCACTATATTTGTGGACGAGAGTTATCATTTATAACTCTGCAGGTTTGTGAATTGCAGTGCCCCTGAGCTCCATTTTTCCAGTCGGTTTTTTGGGAGCTGGCCGCAAAAGTGCAGGATGGCTTCAGGCCCTCTTCTGGTTCTGGGGGTCAGGCTGAGCTTGTGGTTAATTCTTCTTCCTGATGGGAAAATAGAGTGACCTGTGCTTGTCCCAACCCCTAGAGCTAGTCGCTCATTGGTTCCCCCTCTTCCCGTTCATCCTCAGGACAAATTGCAACCTGTACGGAACAGGAGGTTAAAGGTGCTGATTCTCCGAGGAGGGAGATGGCTAGTAAAGAGGCTGGAATGGCGAACCCGAGCAAAGGAGATGAGAAATGAGGTGCGTTTTAGAAACCTTTCCCGATCACACGGTGTACCATCTTCTGAGCTTCTCTTGCATGTTTTCGATGTAGGAAGATGCCCTTGAACCTGGAGATTTGGGACCCATGGGATGGTACCATGCAGTATTATTTTAAAGGATCTGCGTTGGCTCACCCAACCTCATCAAACCTCTCAGCCCCAAGAGTGTCCACCCTATGTCTCAATCAGCTGTGGGTCTAGATATGGTCAATCCAGGTTGCATCACAGCCACAGAATGTATTTTGTAAGAATTTCTCTCTCTTTCACTGTCTTTGTTTCACGGGTTTTGAAAAGTAATTTATTTTTATAATGGGGTTTAGCTGCTTTTCTCGGCTGTGTTTATGCCGCTTTACACCCCCTTGACTCACTTACAGAGAGATATCAATACATAGGTTTGAAGATTCTTACTAGTCAGATATATTCTTGTGTGGTGAAGAGGGGGTGTTGAGTCCAGTTCACTGAGCAAGGAGTAGGTCTTGTCTATTACATATTGGGTTTATGCAACGGTATCTGAGCTAATTTGAAACCCTTGTTTTATGCATCACCCCACCTCACCTTTCCCGTTCAGCAGCCATAGTGTGTTTCCTAAACGTGTGACTCTGTTCTGTTTTGCAATTCATTTCAAGTGTAGCGGTTTTTACATTCCCTCTAGAAGTGATATCTTATGATAAGTGTCTTTTTCTGTGTGACTTATTTCACTTAGAATCGTCGTACCTAAATCCACTCATCGTGCTGCTACTAGCCTTATGACGTTGATTTCATGGCTGAGTGATATTCCGTTGTACATGAGGACCTCAACTTCTGTATCCATTTTTCTATTTCCTAGGATATTTAAGGTGTAATGAAGTGGGGGTTCTTGTCAACAGAGCAGCCCTAAATATTGGGGTGCCTGTGTCTTGCTGATTTTTAGTTTCCCAATTTATACGCCCATGAGTGGAAGTGCCCTATGCTCTCCAAGCTGTGTTTTTTAGATGTTTCAGGACCCACCGTACACTTCTCCAGAGTGGCTGTTGGCAATTTACATCCCGCCCATCAGCGTAGCAAGGCTCCCATTTCTCCATGGCCGGTCCTGCATTTCTGGTTTGGACACTTTTTTCCGCATGGCCCTTTTGCCCGCTGGGAAGCGAGACTTCTTTGGAGCGCTGATTTGCATTTCCAGCTTGCTTGGTTGGCCAAAAAGGGCGTATGCGTTTTTTCCTGAATATATTCAGGAAAAAACGCATACGCCCTTTTTGGCCAAGGGCATCAGTGTCCACCTTCTGCCTCTTTTCTTGGGCTTTCAAGGCGATTCGAATCTGCCTCCTGAAATCTGTTTCCTGCAATTCTGCCTTGCTTTCAAATCCTCTTCGTTGCCTTCCCTCAATATATTTGTGGACGAGAGTTATCATTTATAACTCTGCAGGTTTGTGAATTGCAGTGCCCCTGAGCTCCATTTTACAACGCGCTTTTTTGGGAGCTGGCCGCAAAAGTGCAGGATTGCTTCAGGCCCTCTTCTGGTTCTGGGGGGCAGGCTGAGCTTGTGCTTAATTCTTCTTCCTGATGGGAAAATACAGTCACCTGTGCCTGTCCCAACACCTAGAGCTAGTCTCTCTTTGGTTCGCCCTCTTCCCGTTCATCCTCAGGACAAATTGCAACCTGTACGGAACAGGAGGTTAAAGGTGCTGATTCTCCAAGGAGGGAGATGGCTAGTAAATCGGCTGGAATGGCGAACCCGAGCAAAGGAGATGAGAAATGAGGTGCGTTTTAGAAACCTTTCCCGATCACACGGTGTACCATCTTCTGGGCTTCTCATGCATGTTTTCGATGTAGGAAGATGCCCTTGAACCTGGAGATTTGGGACCCATGGGATGGGTACCATGCAGTATTACTTTAAAGGGTCTGCGTTGGCTCACCCAACCTCACCAAACCTCTCAGCCCCAAGAGTGTCCACCCTTATGTCTCAATCAGCTGTGGGTCTAGATATGGTCAATCCAGGTTGCATCACAGCCCCTGAACGAAATGTGTAAGAATTTCTCTCTCTTTCACTGTCTTTGTTTCACGGGTTTTGAAAAGTAATTTATTTTTATAATGGGGTTTAGCTGCTTTTCACGGCTGTGTTTATGCCGCTTTACACCCCCTTGACTCACTTACAGAGAGATATCAATACATAGGTTTGAAGATTCTTACTAGTCAGATATATTCTTGTGTGGTGAATAGGGGGTGTTGAGTCCAGTTCACTGAGCAAGGAGTAGGTCTTGTCTATTACATATTGGGTTTATGGAACGGTATCTGAACTAATTTGAAACCCTTGTTTTATGCATCACCCCACCTCACCTTTCCACTTCAGCAGCCATAGTGTGTTTTCTAAACGTGTGACTCTGTTCTGTTTTGTAACTCAGTTCAAGTGTAGCGGTTTTTACATTCCCTCTATAAGGGATATCTTATGATAAGTGTCTTTTTCTGTGTGACTTATTTCACTTAGAATCGTCGGACCTAAATCCACTCATCGTGCTGCTACTAGCCTTATGACGTGGATTTCATGGCTGAGGGATATTCCATTGTACATGAGGACCACAACTTCTTTATCCACTTTTCTCTTTCCTAGGATATTTAAGGTGAAATGAAGTGGGGGTTTTTGTCAACAGAGCAGCCCTAAACTTTGGGGTGCCTGTGTCTTGCTGATTCTTAGTTTTCCCAATTTATACGCCCATGAGAGGAAGTGCCCTATGCTCTCCAAGCTGTGTTTTTTAGATGTTTCAGGACCCACCGTACACTTCTCCAGAGTGGCTGTTGGCAATTTACATCCCGCCCATCAGCGTAGCAAGGCTCCCATTTCTCCATGGCCGGTCCTGCATTTCTGGTTTGGACACTTTTTTCCGCATGGCCCTTTTGCCCGCTGGGAAGCGAGACTTCTTTGGAGCGCTGATTGGCCTTTCCAGGTTGCCTGGTTGGCCCAAAAGGGCGTATGCGTGTTTTCCTGAATATATTCAGGAAAACACGCATATGCCCTTTTTGGCCAAGGGCATCATTGTCCACGTTTTGCCGCTTTTCATGTGCTTTCAAGGCGATTCGAATCTACCTCCTGAAATCTGTTTCCTGCAATTCTGCCTTGCTTTCAAAGCCTCTTCGTTGCCTTCCCTCACTATATTTGTGGACGAGAGTTATCATTTATAACTCTGCAGGTTTGTGAATTGCAGTGCCCCTGAGCTCCATTTTTCCAGTCGGTTTTTTGGGAGCTGGCCGCAAAAGTGCAGGATGGCTTCAGGCCCTCTTCTGGTTCTGGGGGGCAGGCTGAGCTTGTGGTTAATTCTTCTTCCTGATGGGAAAATAGAGTGACCTCTGCTTGTCCCAACCCCTAGAGCTAGTCGCTCATTGGTTCCCCCTCTTCCCGTTCATCCTCAGGACAAATTGCAACCTGTACGGAACAGGAGGTTAAAGGTGCTGATTCTCCGAGGAGGGAGATGGCTAGTAAAGAGGCTGGAATGGCGAACCCGAGCAAAGGAGATGAGAAATGAGGTGCGTTTTAGAAACCTTTCCCGATCACACGGTGTACCATCTTCTGAGCTTCTCTTGCATGTTTTCGATGTAGGAAGATGCCCTTGAACCTGGAGATTTGGGACCCATGGGATGGTACCATGCAGTATTATTTTAAAGGATCTGCGTTGGCTCACCCAACCTCATCAAACCTCTCAGCCCCAAGAGTGTCCACCCTATGTCTCAATCAGCTGTGGGTCTAGATATGGTCAATCCAGGTTGCATCACAGCCACAGAATGTATTTTGTAAGAATTTCTCTCTCTTTCACTGTCTTTGTTTCACGGGTTTTGAAAAGTAATTTATTTTTATAATGGGGTTTAGCTGCTTTTCTCGGCTGTGTTTATGCCGCTTTACACCCCCTTGACTCACTTACAGAGAGATATCAATACATAGGTTTGAAGATTCTTACTAGTCAGATATATTCTTGTGTGGTGAAGAGGGGGTGTTGAGTCCAGTTCACTGAGCAAGGAGTAGGTCTTGTCTATTACATATTGGGTTTATGGAACGGTATCTGAGCTAATTTGAAACCCTTGTTTTATGCATCACCCCACCTCACCTTTCCCGTTCAGCAGCCATAGTGTGTTTCCTAAACGTGTGACTCTGTTCTGTTTTGCAATTCAGTTCAAGTGTAGCGGTTTTTACATTCCCTCTAGAAGTGATATCTTATGATAAGTGTCTTTTTCTGTGTGACTTATTTCACTTAGAATCGTCGGACCTAAATCCACTCATCGTGCTGCTACTAGCCTTATGACGTTGATTTCATGGCTGAGTGATATTCCGTTGTACATGAGGACCTCAACTTCTTTATCCATTTTTCTATTTCCTAGGATATTTAAGGTGTAATGAAGTGGGGGTTCTTGTCAACAGAGCAGCCCTAAACATTGGGGTGCCTGTGTCTTGCTGATTTTTAGTTTCCCAATTTATACGCCCATGAGTGGAAGTGCCCTATGCTCTCCAAGCTGTGTTGTTTAGATGTTTCAGGACCCACCGTACACTTCTCCAGAGTGGCTGTTGGCAATTTACATCCCGCCCATCAGCGTAGCAAGGCTCCCATTTCTCCATGGCCGGTCCTGCATTTCTGGTTTGGACACTTTTTTCCGCATGGCCCTTTTGCCCGCTGGGAAGCGAGACTTCTTTGGAGCGCTGATTAGCATTTCCAGCTTGCTTGGTTGGCCAAAAAGGGCGTATGCGTTTTTTCCTGAATATATTCAGGAAAAAACGCATACGCCCTTTTTGGCCAAGGGCATCACTGTCCACCTTCTGCCTCTTTTCTTGGGCTTTCAAGGCGATTCGAATCTGCCTCCTGAAATCTGTTTCCTGCAATTCTGCCTTGCTTTCAAATCCTCTTCGTTGCCTTCCCTCAATATATTTGTGGACGAGAGTTATCATTTATAACTCTGCAGGTTTGTGAATTGCAGTGCCCCTGAGCTCCATTTTACAACGCGCTTTTTTGGGAGCTGGCCACAAAAGTGCAGGATTGCTTCAGGCCCTCTTCTGGTTCTGGGGGGCAGGCTGAGCTTGTGCTTAATTCTTCTTCCTGATGGGAAAATAGAGTGACCTGTGCCTGTCCCAACACCTAGAGCTAGTCTCTCATTGGTTCGCCCTCTTCCCGTTCATCCTCAGGACAAATTGCAACCTGTACGGAACAGGAGGTTAAAGGTGCTGATTCTCCAAGGAGGGAGATGGCTAGTAAATCGGCTGGAATGGCGAACCCGAGCAAAGGAGATGAGAAATGAGGTGCGTTTTAGAAACCTTTCCCGATCACACGGTGTACCATCTTCTGGGCTTCTCATGCATGTTTTCGATGTAGGAAGATGCCCTTGAACCTGCAGATTTGGGACCCATGGGATGGGTACCATGCAGTATTACTTTAAAGGGTCTGCGTTGGCTCACCCAACCTCACCAAACCTCTCAGCCCCAAGAGTGTCCACCCTTATGTCTCAATCACCTGTGGGTCTAGATATGGTCAATCCAGGTTGCATCACAGCCCCTGAACGAAATGTGTAAGAATTTCTCTCTCTTTCACTGTCTTTGTTTCACGGGTTTTGAAAAGTAATTTATTTTTATAATGGGGTTTAGCTGCTTTTCACGGCTGTGTTTATGCCGCTTTACACCCCCTTGACTCACTTACAGAGAGATATCAATACATAGGTTTGAAGATTCTTACTAGTCAGATATAATCTTGTGTGGTGAATAGGGGGTGTTGAGTCCAGTTCACTGAGCAAGGAGTAGGTCTTGTCTTCTACATATTGGGTTTATGGAACGGTATCTGAGCTAATTTGAAACCCTTGTTTTATGCATCACCCCATCTCACCTTTCCCGTTCAGCAGCCATAGTGTGTTTTCTAAACGTGTGACTCTGTTCTGTTTTGTAACTCAGTTCAAGTGTAGCGGTTTTTACATTCCCTCTATAAGGGATATCTTATGATAAGTGTCTTTTTCTGTGTGACTTATTTCACTTAGAATCGTCGGACCTAAATCCACTCATCGTGCTGCTACTAGCCTTATGACGTGGATTTCATGGCTGAGGGATATTCCATTGTACATGAGGACCACAACTTCTTTATCCACTTTTCTCTTTCCTAGGATATTTAAGGTGAAATGAAGTGGGGGTTTTTGTCAACAGAGCAGCCCTAAACTTTGGGGTGCCTGTGTCTTGCTGATTCTTAGTTTTCCCAATTTATACGCCCATGAGAGGAAGTGCCCTATGCTCTCCAAGCTGTGTTTTTTAGATGTTTCAGGACCCACCGTACACTTCTCCAGAGTGGCTGTTGGCAATTTACATCCCGCCCATCAGCGTAGCAAGGCTCCCATTTCTCCATGGCCGGTCCTGCATTTCTGGTTTGGACACTTTTTTCCGCATGGCCCTTTTGCCCGCTGGGAAGCGAGACTTCTTTGGAGCGCTGATTGGCCTTTCCAGGTTGCCTGGTTGGCCCAAAAGGGCGTATGCGTGTTTTCCTGAATATATTCAGGAAAACACGCATATGCCCTTTTTGGCCAAGGGCATCATTGTCCACGTTTTGCCGCTTTTCATGTGCTTTCAAGGCGATTCGAATCTACCTCCTGAAATCTGTTTCCTGCAATTCTGCCTTGCTTTCAAAGCCTCTTCTTTGCCTTCCCTCACTATATTTGTGGACGAGAGTTATCATTTATAACTCTGCAGGTTTGTGAATTGCAGTGCCCCTGAGCTCCATTTTTCCAGTCGGTTTTTTGGGAGCTGGCCGCAAAAGTGCAGGATGGCTTCAGGCCCTCTTCTGGTTCTGGGGGTCAGGCTGAGCTTGTGGTTAATTCTTCTTCCTGATGGGAAAATAGAGTGACCTGTGCTTGTCCCAACCCCTAGAGCTAGTCGCTCATTGGTTCCCCCTCTTCCCGTTCATCCTCAGGACAAATTGCAACCTGTACGGAACAGGAGGTTAAAGGTGCTGATTCTCCGAGGGGGGAGATGGCTAGTAAAGAGGCTGGAATGGCGAACCCGAGCAAAGGAGATGAGAAATGAGGTGCGTTTTAGAAACCTTTCCCGATCACACGGTGTACCATCTTCTGAGCTTCTCTTGCATGTTTTCGATGTAGGAAGATGCCCTTGAACCTGGAGATTTGGGACCCATGGGATGGTACCATGCAGTATTATTTTAAAGGATCTGCGTTGGCTCACCCAACCTCATCAAACCTCTCAGCCCCAAGAGTGTCCACCCTATGTCTCAATCAGCTGTGGGTCTAGATATGGTCAATCCAGGTTGCATCACAGCCACAGAATGTATTTTGTAAGAATTTCTCTCTCTTTCACTGTCTTTGTTTCACGGGTTTTGAAAAGTAATTTATTTTTATAATGGGGTTTAGCTGCTTTTCTCGGCTGTGTTTATGCCGCTTTACACCCCCTTGACTCACTTACAGAGAGATATCAATACATAGGTTTGAAGATTCTTACTAGTCAGATATATTCTTGTGTGGTGAAGAGGGGGTGTTGAGTCCAGTTCACTGAGCAAGGAGTAGGTCTTGTCTATTACATATTGGGTTTATGCAACGGTATCTGAGCTAATTTGAAACCCTTGTTTTATGCATCACCCCACCTCACCTTTCCCGTTCAGCAGCCATAGTGTGTTTCCTAAACGTGTGACTCTGTTCTGTTTTGCAATTCATTTCAAGTGTAGCGGTTTTTACATTCCCTCTAGAAGTGATATCTTATGATAAGTGTCTTTTTCTGTGTGACTTATTTCACTTAGAATCGTCGTACCTAAATCCACTCATCGTGCTGCTACTAGCCTTATGACGTTGATTTCATGGCTGAGTGATATTCCGTTGTACATGAGGACCTCAACTTCTGTATCCATTTTTCTATTTCCTAGGATATTTAAGGTGTAATGAAGTGGGGGTTCTTGTCAACAGAGCAGCCCTAAATATTGGGGTGCCTGTGTCTTGCTGATTTTTAGTTTCCCAATTTATACGCCCATGAGTGGAAGTGCCCTATGCTCTCCAAGCTGTGTTTTTTAGATGTTTCAGGACCCACCGTACACTTCTCCAGAGTGGCTGTTGGCAATTTACATCCCGCCCATCAGCGTAGCAAGGCTCCCATTTCTCCATGGCCGGTCCTGCATTTCTGGTTTGGACACTTTTTTCCGCATGGCCCTTTTGCCCGCTGGGAAGCGAGACTTCTTTGGAGCGCTGATTTGCATTTCCAGCTTGCTTGGTTGGCCAAAAAGGGCGTATGCGTTTTTTCCTGAATATATTCAGGAAAAAACGCATACGCCCTTTTTGGCCAAGGGCATCACTGTCCACCTTCTGCCTCTTTTCTTGGGCTTTCAAGGCGATTCGAATCTGCCTCCTGAAATCTGTTTCCTGCAATTCTGCCTTGCTTTCAAATCCTCTTCGTTGCCTTCCCTCAATATATTTGTGGACGAGAGTTATCATTTATAACTCTGCAGGTTTGTGAATTGCAGTGCCCCTGAGCTCCATTTTACAACGCGCTTTTTTGGGAGCTGGCCGCAAAAGTGCAGGATTGCTTCAGGCCCTCTTCTGGTTCTGGGGGGCAGGCTGAGCTTGTGCTTAATTCTTCTTCCTGATGGGAAAATACAGTCACCTGTGCCTGTCCCAACACCTAGAGCTAGTCTCTCTTTGGTTCGCCCTCTTCCCGTTCATCCTCAGGACAAATTGCAACCTGTACGGAACAGGAGGTTAAAGGTGCTGATTCTCCAAGGAGGGAGATGGCTAGTAAATCGGCTGGAATGGCGAACCCGAGCAAAGGAGATGAGAAATGAGGTGCGTTTTAGAAACCTTTCCCGATCACACGGTGTACCATCTTCTGGGCTTCTCATGCATGTTTTCGATGTAGGAAGATGCCCTTGAACCTGGAGATTTGGGACCCATGGGATGGGTACCATGCAGTATTACTTTAAAGGGTCTGCGTTGGCTCACCCAACCTCACCAAACCTCTCAGCCCCAAGAGTGTCCACCCTTATGTCTCAATCAGCTGTGGGTCTAGATATGGTCAATCCAGGTTGCATCACAGCCCCTGAACGAAATGTGTAAGAATTTCTCTCTCTTTCACTGTCTTTGTTTCACGGGTTTTGAAAAGTAATTTATTTTTATAATGGGGTTTAGCTGCTTTTCACGGCTGTGTTTATGCCGCTTTACACCCCCTTGACTCACTTACAGAGAGATATCAATACATAGGTTTGAAGATTCTTACTAGTCAGATATATTCTTGTGTGGTGAATAGGGGGTGTTGAGTCCAGTTCACTGAGCAAGGAGTAGGTCTTGTCTATTACATATTGGGTTTATGGAACGGTATCTGAACTAATTTGAAACCCTTGTTTTATGCATCACCCCACCTCACCTTTCCACTTCAGCAGCCATAGTGTGTTTTCTAAACGTGTGACTCTGTTCTGTTTTGTAACTCAGTTCAAGTGTAGCGGTTTTTACATTCCCTCTATAAGGGATATCTTATGATAAGTGTCTTTTTCTGTGTGACTTATTTCACTTAGAATCGTCGGACCTAAATCCACTCATCGTGCTGCTACTAGCCTTATGACGTGGATTTCATGGCTGAGGGATATTCCATTGTACATGAGGACCACAACTTCTTTATCCACTTTTCTCTTTCCTAGGATATTTAAGGTGAAATGAAGTGGGGGTTTTTGTCAACAGAGCAGCCCTAAACTTTGGGGTGCCTGTGTCTTGCTGATTCTTAGTTTTCCCAATTTATACGCCCATGAGAGGAAGTGCCCTATGCTCTCCAAGCTGTGTTTTTTAGATGTTTCAGGACCCACCGTACACTTCTCCAGAGTGGCTGTTGGCAATTTACATCCCGCCCATCAGCGTAGCAAGGCTCCCATTTCTCCATGGCCGGTCCTGCATTTCTGGTTTGGACACTTTTTTCCGCATGGCCCTTTTGCCCGCTGGGAAGCGAGACTTCTTTGGAGCGCTGATTTGCCTTTCCAGGTTGCCTGGTTGGCCCAAAAGGGCGTATGCGTGTTTTCCTGAATATATTCAGGAAAACACGCATATGCCCTTTTTGGCCAAGGGCATCATTGTCCACGTTTTGCCGCTTTTCATGTGCTTTCAAGGCGATTCGAATCTACCTCCTGAAATCTGTTTCCTGCAATTCTGCCTTGCTTTCAAAGCCTCTTCGTTGCCTTCCCTCACTATATTTGTGGACGAGAGTTATCATTTATAACTCTGCAGGTTTGTGAATTGCAGTGCCCCTGAGCTCCATTTTTCCAGTCGGTTTTTTGGGAGCTGGCCGCAAAAGTGCAGGATGGCTTCAGGCCCTCTTCTGGTTCTGGGGGGCAGGCTGAGCTTGTGGTTAATTCTTCTTCCTGATGGGAAAATAGAGTGACCTCTGCTTGTCCCAACCCCTAGAGCTAGTCGCTCATTGGTTCCCCCTCTTCCCGTTCATCCTCAGGACAAATTGCAACCTGTACGGAACAGGAGGTTAAAGGTGCTGATTCTCCGAGGAGGGAGATGGCTAGTAAAGAGGCTGGAATGGCGAACCCGAGCAAAGGAGATGAGAAATGAGGTGCGTTTTAGAAACCTTTCCCGATCACACGGTGTACCATCTTCTGAGCTTCTCTTGCATGTTTTCGATGTAGGAAGATGCCCTTGAACCTGGAGATTTGGGACCCATGGGATGGTACC
Organism: Balaenoptera acutorostrata; assembly: GCF_949987535.1. Classification (NCBI taxonomy): domain Eukaryota; kingdom Metazoa; phylum Chordata; class Mammalia; order Artiodactyla; family Balaenopteridae; genus Balaenoptera; species Balaenoptera acutorostrata. The sequence goes on along the minus strand of NW_026645707.1, from coordinate 7,396 downwards.
ATGCAGTATTATTTTAAAGGATCTGCGTTGGCTCACCCAACCTCATCAAACCTCTCAGCCCCAAGAGTGTCCACCCTATGTCTCAATCAGCTGTGGGTCTAGATATGGTCAATCCAGGTTGCATCACAGCCACAGAATGTATTTTGTAAGAATTTCTCTCTCTTTCACTGTCTTTGTTTCACGGGTTTTGAAAAGTAATTTATTTTTATAATGGGGTTTAGCTGCTTTTCTCGGCTGTGTTTATGCCGCTTTACACCCCCTTGACTCACTTACAGAGAGATATCAATACATAGGTTTGAAGATTCTTACTAGTCAGATATATTCTTGTGTGGTGAATAGGGGGTGTTGAGTCCAGTTCACTGAGCAAGGAGTAGGTCTTGTCTATTACATATGGGGTTTATGGAACGGTATCTGAGCTAATTTGAAACCCTTGTTTTATGCATCACCCCACCTCACCTTTCCCGTTCAGCAGCCATAGTGTGTTTCCTAAACGTGTGACTCTGTTCTGTTTTGCAATTCAGTTCAAGTGTAGCGGTTTTTACATTCCCTCTAGAAGTGATATCTTATGATAAGTGTCTTTTTCTGTGTGACTTATTTCACTTAGAATCGTCGGACCTAAATCCACTCATCGTGCTGCTACTAGCCTTATGACGTTGATTTCATGGCTGAGTGATATTCCGTTGTACATGAGGACCTCAACTTCTTTATCCATTTTTCTCTTTCCTAGGATATTTAAGGTGTAATGAAGTGGGGGTTCTTGTCAACAGAGCAGCCCTAAACATTGGGGTGCCTGTGTCTTGCTGATTTTTAGTTTCCCAATTTATACGCCCATGAGTGGAAGTGCCCTATGCTCTCCAAGCTGTGTTTTTTAGATGTTTCAGGACCCACCGTACACTTCTCCAGAGTGGCTGTTGGCAATTTACATCCCGCCCATCAGCGTAGCAAGGCTCCCATTTCTCCATGGCCGGTCCTGCATTTCTGGTTTGGACACTTTTTTCCGCATGGCCCTTTTGCCCGCTGGGAAGCGAGACTTCTTTGGAGCGCTGATTTGCCTTTCCAGGTTGCTTGGTTGGCCAAAAAGGGCGTATGCGTTTTTTCCTGAATATATTCAGGAAAAAACGCATACGCCCTTTTTGGCCAAGGACATCATTGTCCACGTTTTGCCGCTTTTCATGTGCTTTCAAGGCGATTCGAATGTACCTCCTGAAATATGTTTCCTGCAATTCTGCCTTGCTTTCAAATCCTCTTCGTTGCCTTCCCTCAATATATTTGTGGACGAGAGTTATCATTTATAACTCTGCAGGTTTGTGAATTGCAGTGCCCCTGAGCTCCATTTTACAACTCGCTTTTTTGGGAGCTGGCCGCAAAAGTGCAGGATTGCTTCAGGCCCTCTTCTGGTTCTGGGGGGCAGGCTGAGCTTGTGCTTAATTCTTCTTCCTGATGGGAAAATAGAGTGACCTGTGCCTGTCCCAACACCTAGAGCTAGTCTCTCATTGGTTCGCCTTCTTCCCGTTCATCCTCAGGACAAATTGCAACCTGTACGGAACAGGAGGTTAAAGGTGCTGATTCTCCAAGGAGGGAGATGGCTAGTAAATCGGCTGGAATGGCGAACCCGAGCAAAGGAGATGAGAAATGAGGTGCGTTTTAGAAACCTTTCCCGATCACACGGTGTACCATCTTCTGGGCTTCTCATGCATGTTTTCGATGTAGGAAGATGCCCTTGAACCTGGAGATTTGGGACCCATGGGATGGGTACCATGCAGTATTACTTTAAAGGGTCTGCGTTGGCTCACCCAACCTCACCAAACCTCTCAGCCCCAAGAGTGTCCACCCTTATGTCTCAATCAGCTGTGGGTCTAGATATGGTCAATCCAGGTTGCATCACAGCCCCTGAACGAAATGTGTAAGAATTTCTCTCTCTTTCACTGTCTTTGTTTCACGGGTTTTGAAAAGTAATTTATTTTTATAATGGGGTTTAGCTGCTTTTCACGGCTGTGTTTATGCCGCTTTACACCCCCTTGACTCACTTACAGAGAGATATCAATACATAGGTTTGAAGATTCTTACTAGTCAGATATATTCTTGTGTGGTGAATAGGGGGTGTTGAGTCCAGTTCACTGAGCAAGGAGTAGGTCTTGTCTATTACATATTGGGTTTATGGAACGGTATCTGAACTAATTTGAAACCCTTGTTTTATGCATCACCCCACCTCACCTTTCCACTTCAGCAGCCATAGTGTGTTTTCTAAACGTGTGACTCTGTTCTGTTTTGTAACTCAGTTCAAGTGTAGCGGTTTTTACATTCCCTCTATAAGGGATATCTTATGATAAGTGTCTTTTTCTGTGTGACTTATTTCACTTAGAATCGTCGGACCTAAATCCACTCATCGTGCTGCTACTAGCCTTATGACGTGGATTTCATGGCTGAGGGATATTCCATTGTACATGAGGACCACAACTTCTTTATCCACTTTTCTCTTTCCTAGGATATTTAAGGTGAAATGAAGTGGGGGTTTTTGTCAACAGAGCAGCCCTAAACTTTGGGGTGCCTGTGTCTTGCTGATTCTTAGTTTTCCCAATTTATACGCCCATGAGAGGAAGTGCCCTATGCTCTCCAAGCTGTGTTTTTTAGATGTTTCAGGACCCACCGTACACTTCTCCAGAGTGGCTGTTGGCAATTTACATCCCGCCCATCAGCGTAGCAAGGCTCCCATTTCTCCATGGCCGGTCCTGCATTTCTGGTTTGGACACTTTTTTCCGCATGGCCCTTTTGCCCGCTGGGAAGCGAGACTTCTTTGGAGCGCTGATTTGCCTTTCCAGGTTGCCTGGTTGGCCCAAAAGGGCGTATGCGTGTTTTCCTGAATATATTCAGGAAAACACGCATATGCCCTTTTTGGCCAAGGGCATCATTGTCCACGTTTTGCCGCTTTTCATGTGCTTTCAAGGCGATTCGAATCTACCTCCTGAAATCTGTTTCCTGCAATTCTGCCTTGCTTTCAAAGCCTCTTCGTTGCCTTCCCTCACTATATTTGTGGACGAGAGTTATCATTTATAACTCTGCAGGTTTGTGAATTGCAGTGCCCCTGAGCTCCATTTTTCCAGTCGGTTTTTTGGGAGCTGGCCGCAAAAGTGCAGGATGGCTTCAGGCCCTCTTCTGGTTCTGGGGGGCAGGCTGAGCTTGTGGTTAATTCTTCTTCCTGATGGGAAAATAGAGTGACCTCTGCTTGTCCCAACCCCTAGAGCTAGTCGCTCATTGGTTCCCCCTCTTCCCGTTCATCCTCAGGACAAATTGCAACCTGTACGGAACAGGAGGTTAAAGGTGCTGATTCTCCGAGGAGGGAGATGGCTAGTAAAGAGGCTGGAATGGCGAACCCGAGCAAAGGAGATGAGAAATGAGGTGCGTTTTAGAAACCTTTCCCGATCACACGGTGTACCATCTTCTGAGCTTCTCTTGCATGTTTTCGATGTAGGAAGATGCCCTTGAACCTGGAGATTTGGGACCCATGGGATGGTACCATGCAGTATTATTTTAAAGGATCTGCGTTGGCTCACCCAACCTCATCAAACCTCTCAGCCCCAAGAGTGTCCACCCTATGTCTCAATCAGCTGTGGGTCTAGATATGGTCAATCCAGGTTGCATCACAGCCACAGAATGTATTTTGTAAGAATTTCTCTCTCTTTCACTGTCTTTGTTTCACGGGTTTTGAAAAGTAATTTATTTTTATAATGGGGTTTAGCTGCTTTTCTCGGCTGTGTTTATGCCGCTTTACACCCCCTTGACTCACTTACAGAGAGATATCAATACATAGGTTTGAAGATTCTTACTAGTCAGATATATTCTTGTGTGGTGAATAGGGGGTGTTGAGTCCAGTTCACTGAGCAAGGAGTAGGTCTTGTCTATTACATATGGGGTTTATGGAACGGTATCTGAGCTAATTTGAAACCCTTGTTTTATGCATCACCCCACCTCACCTTTCCCGTTCAGCAGCCATAGTGTGTTTCCTAAACGTGTGACTCTGTTCTGTTTTGCAATTCAGTTCAAGTGTAGCGGTTTTTACATTCCCTCTAGAAGTGATATCTTATGATAAGTGTCTTTTTCTGTGTGACTTATTTCACTTAGAATCGTCGGACCTAAATCCACTCATCGTGCTGCTACTAGCCTTATGACGTTGATTTCATGGCTGAGTGATATTCCGTTGTACATGAGGACCTCAACTTCTTTATCCATTTTTCTCTTTCCTAGGATATTTAAGGTGTAATGAAGTGGGGGTTCTTGTCAACAGAGCAGCCCTAAACATTGGGGTGCCTGTGTCTTGCTGATTTTTAGTTTCCCAATTTATACGCCCATGAGTGGAAGTGCCCTATGCTCTCCAAGCTGTGTTTTTTAGATGTTTCAGGACCCACCGTACACTTCTCCAGAGTGGCTGTTGGCAATTTACATCCCGCCCATCAGCGTAGCAAGGCTCCCATTTCTCCATGGCCGGTCCTGCATTTCTGGTTTGGACACTTTTTTCCGCATGGCCCTTTTGCCCGCTGGGAAGCGAGACTTCTTTGGAGCGCTGATTTGCCTTTCCAGGTTGCTTGGTTGGCCAAAAAGGGCGTATGCGTTTTTTCCTGAATATATTCAGGAAAAAACGCATACGCCCTTTTTGGCCAAGGACATCATTGTCCACGTTTTGCCGCTTTTCATGTGCTTTCAAGGCGATTCGAATGTACCTCCTGAAATCTGTTTCCTGCAATTCTGCCTTGCTTTCAAATCCTCTTCGTTGCCTTCCCTCAATATATTTGTGGACGAGAGTTATCATTTATAACTCTGCAGGTTTGTGAATTGCAGTGCCCCTGAGCTCCATTTTACAACTCGCTTTTTTGGGAGCTGGCCGCAAAAGTGCAGGATTGCTTCAGGCCCTCTTCTGGTTCTGGGGGGCAGGCTGAGCTTGTGCTTAATTCTTCTTCCTGATGGGAAAATAGAGTGACCTGTGCCTGTCCCAACACCTAGAGCTAGTCTCTCATTGGTTCGCCTTCTTCCCGTTCATCCTCAGGACAAATTGCAACCTGTACGGAACAGGAGGTTAAAGGTGCTGATTCTCCAAGGAGGGAGATGGCTAGTAAATCGGCTGGAATGGCGAACCCGAGCAAAGGAGATGAGAAATGAGGTGCGTTTTAGAAACCTTTCCCGATCACACGGTGTACCATCTTCTGGGCTTCTCATGCATGTTTTCGATGTAGGAAGATGCCCTTGAACCTGGAGATTTGGGACCCATGGGATGGGTACCATGCAGTATTACTTTAAAGGGTCTGCGTTGGCTCACCCAACCTCACCAAACCTCTCAGCCCCAAGAGTGTCCACCCTTATGTCTCAATCAGCTGTGGGTCTAGATATGGTCAATCCAGGTTGCATCACAGCCCCTGAACGAAATGTGTAAGAATTTCTCTCTCTTTCACTGTCTTTGTTTCACGGGTTTTGAAAAGTAATTTATTTTTATAATGGTGTTTAGCTGCTTTTCACGGCTGTGTTTATGCCGCTTTACACCCCCTTGACTCACTTACAGAGAGATATCAATACATAGGTTTGAAGATTCTTACTAGTCAGATATAATCTTGTGTGGTGAATAGGGGGTGTTGAGTCCAGTTCACTGAGCAAGGAGTAGGTCTTGTCTACTACATATTGGGTTTATGGAACGGTATCTGAGCTAATTTGAAACCCTTGTTTTATGCATCACCCCATCTCACCTTTCCCGTTCAGCAGCCATAGTGTGTTTTCTAAACGTGTGACTCTGTTCTGTTTTGTAACTCAGTTCAAGTGTAGCGGTTCTTACATTCCCTCTATAAGGGATATCTTATGATAAGTGTCTTTTTCTGTGTGACTTATTTCACTTAGAATCGTCGGACCTAAATCCACTCATCGTGCTGCTACTAGCCTTATGACGTGGATTTCATGGCTGAGGGATATTCCATTGTACATGAGGACCACAACTTCTTTATCCACTTTTCTCTTTCCTAGGATATTTAAGGTGAAATGAAGTGGGGGTTTTTGTCAACAGAGCAGCCCTAAACTTTGGGGTGCCTGTGTCTTGCTGATTCTTAGTTTTCCCAATTTATACGCCCATGAGAGGAAGTGCCCTATGCTCTCCAAGCTGTGTTTTTTAGATGTTTCAGGACCCACCGTACACTTCTCCAGAGTGGCTGTTGGCAATTTACATCCCGCCCATCAGCGTAGCAAGGCTCCCATTTCTCCATGGCCGGTCCTGCATTTCTGGTTTGGACACTTTTTTCCGCATGGCCCTTTTGCCCGCTGGGAAGCGAGACTTCTTTGGAGCGCTGATTTGCCTTTCCAGGTTGCCTGGTTGGCCCAAAAGGGCGTATGCGTGTTTTCCTGAATATATTCAGGAAAACACGCATATGCCCTTTTTGGCCAAGGGCATCATTGTCCACGTTTTGCCGCTTTTCATGTGCTTTCAAGGCGATTCGAATCTACCTCCTGAAATCTGTTTCCTGCAATTCTGCCTTGCTTTCAAAGCCTCTTCGTTGCCTTCCCTCACTATATTTGTGGACGAGAGTTATCATTTATAACTCTGCAGGTTTGTGAATTGCAGTGCCCCTGAGCTCCATTTTTCCAGTCGGTTTTTTGGGAGCTGGCCGCAAAAGTGCAGGATGGCTTCAGGCCCTCTTCTGGTTCTGGGGGGCAGGCTGAGCTTGTGGTTAATTCTTCTTCCTGATGGGAAAATAGAGTGACCTCTGCTTGTCCCAACCCCTAGAGCTAGTCGCTCATTGGTTCCCCCTCTTCCCGTTCATCCTCAGGACAAATTGCAACCTGTACGGAACAGGAGGTTAAAGGTGCTGATTCTCCGAGGAGGGAGATGGCTAGTAAAGAGGCTGGAATGGCGAACCCGAGCAAAGGAGATGAGAAATGAGGTGCGTTTTAGAAACCTTTCCCGATCACACGGTGTACCATCTTCTGAGCTTCTCTTGCATGTTTTCGATGTAGGAAGATGCCCTTGAACCTGGAGATTTGGGACCCATGGGATGGTACCATGCAGTATTATTTTAAAGGATCTGCGTTGGCTCACCCAACCTCATCAAACCTCTCAGCCCCAAGAGTGTCCACCCTATGTCTCAATCAGCTGTGGGTCTAGATATGGTCAATCCAGGTTGCATCACAGCCACAGAATGTATTTTGTAAGAATTTCTCTCTCTTTCACTGTCTTTGTTTCACGGGTTTTGAAAAGTAATTTATTTTTATAATGGGGTTTAGCTGCTTTTCTCGGCTGTGTTTATGCCGCTTTACACCCCCTTGACTCACTTACAGAGAGATATCAATACATAGGTTTGAAGATTCTTACTAGTCAGATATATTCTTGTGTGGTGAATAGGGGGTGTTGAGTCCAGTTCACTGAGCA